>NC_089590.1:64675695-64975695 GCF_019320115.1 Miscanthus floridulus | reverse complement strand
TTGGACACAACAGTGACATGTAAAATCCGTCTTCTGAACACACCTAAAGACACTGTGGAGTTGGCACGCCGGATTGAGAAAACTGGTGTTCCTGCTCTTGCTGTCCACGGAAGGTAATGACACATAGAATTGTATTTTTTGTTATGGTGGTCTGGTAGATAATTGAAACCATTCTTGCTCTAGCTTTGGAAGCATGCAATTAGCTATCTGCATTTTTCAATGATGTCAATATCTCCACCTCTTTTCTTGAGTATGCCTGTTTATAATTGGTTTCGCTTATGTTACGCCTCTTTGAAACGCAGAAAGATTAAAGATAGACCAAGAGATCCTGCCAAGTGGGATGAGATAGCCGATGTTGTGTCAGCGCTGTCAATTCCTGTTATAGCTAATGGAGATGTCTTTGAGTATGAGGATTTTAAGAGAATTAAAGATGCTACAGGTTTTTGTTTCTATTTGCCCTGTCATTTGTTAGTTTGCTCTGTTAAATTTGGGTCTTCACCTCTATCAGTTAGCAATCTTGAAACTGCTTTTTTTAATATGCATCTATTCGGACTGCCACAAAACTTCAATCGTTTCCTGAACGCTGTATGCCATTAAACAGCTGAAGTAACTATCACTTTATTTTTCATGAAGAATGCATATAAAATGGTTTCTGAATAAGTGACTCTGAGATACTTTCATCCTTGGTACATGTTGTCTAATGTGTATTGGTAGATGGACCTTCGTTTCTTGTTATTTTCAGTTGTAGTTGATATATTTGTTCCTATTACTGTTAGGTGCTGCTTCTATTATGGTTGCTAGAGGTGCCATGTGGAATGCCTCTATCTTTTGTGCCAAAGGAAAAACACCTTGGGAGGATGTCAAGAGAGAGTATGTGAGAAAGGTATTTAATTTTACTGTTGTGTTTGTTAGAGGATATCCTATTCATTTTGCATGGGTACAAAAACATACTGAAACTTCTATGAGTGTCTATCAAAAGTTAGGAGTTATGTGCTCTTTTTTCCCTGTTTCAGCCTGATGGGTTGTACTACTACTTGGGCTGCAGCTGCAGCTGCAGCTGCACACATTTAAACTGCTGGGTAGTAGCAGCAACAGTTGGAAGGTATGCAGCTGCAGCTGCAGCTGCAGCTGCAGCCCAAGTAGCACAAGCGATCACAGCTTGCATTTGGCAATTGGTACTGACATCATATTGCATTATAACTATGTGGCAGAGCATATTGTGGGACAACGATGTGAAGAGCACGAAACATACCTTGAAAGAAATGATAATGCACTATTCTTGCCTTGAACTTCCTGAGGGGAAAGGTGTTATAAAGTGTGATACATCAGAAGATGTAGCGTAAGTTCATACAACTTTAATTGTTTTCTTTTGCACATGACATGTTCACTAAGCTGTATGTTTTTGCATTATCCACTGATTGTTGTGTCCACCTGTGTTACTAGTTTACTTGGAGGTTTGCAACATGTTACTAGTTTACTCATGGACAATGTTATCCACTGATTGTTGTGTCCACCTGTGTTACTAAAATTTGTGCTATGGTAAATACCATATCACCTTACTTTCACGATAGGTCCAGGATGCTAGCTATCCGTCCATGTCATGTTTCTGATACTCCAGCCCCCTCCCCCAATCCACCCACTCTTTGAAAATAGTGGATTCATATCACCTTGGTCTGTTGATTTTTGAAATCCACATTGAAAAGCCTGCCGTTGCTGTCCACATGTCCTTATGAAAATTCAGCAGATCTTATTTTCTTAACTATACATCACTTATTCTGCAACATGTACTGTCCACATATCCTTCCTTGTCAGTTCATCTTAATGACCAATTTCTTCTAATCTTTCAGGAGACTATATGGGGAGGAGGACTACTATAATTTTGTTGTTTCAAATAGGAAATGAATACAATTTGGTGCTGTGAGCTCTCATGTGTATCAGGTACCTATTTTCAAATACAGTGAAAAAGGAAATAATATTCTGTGAAATTGATGAAAGTTATAGTGTTTCATGCCGTGCGCATGTGGTACTTGTTCCTGCAAATAACAATTATTTGCAAAATAAGTATGTTTGCTGACAAGGATTTCAAAACTAAAACTGGTTCCAGGTCCTTGGCCAGGTAGCCACTCCTAATAGGGGCTTGCATGCTGGTAGTTCTGTAAATTAGCGATTAGACTTTGTAAATGTCTGATACTGATCAAGAAGTCAAGAACTGGCTAAACTAAATGGTATTTTCCCCCGACCCAGCAAAATTGGTGAAACCTGCCTGAAACTTGAAGAACGATGTTGTTCACTTGCATGATTAAATTGCAAATCAGAGGCACCCACAATGTAAATTCAAAAGTTTTTTTCATTATAAAAGTTGCAATAATTCAGTGATTGGTAATGGAGCAGCACTCTCAACTTCATGATTGGATGAACCTGTATGTCTGCCTAACAATCTTAGTCTGATAGTTTCTCTCTCCCTCTCTAAAAATGTACTACCAAGAACCTGTATATCTGCCTAATCAATCTGAGTATCTCAGAAAAAAAATATTACCAAGAGAAACATATTGTAATGTAATGGCTGAGCTCAATGTGGCAACTCCCAATATTCCCATCATTACTTGTCACAAGTTGTACTTGCAGTCTGTCTTGAAAATGCATAGCAGTTTTCAGTTCTTGGGGTCTGTTAAATTATTAATGGTCTTTTTAGTTTTTATTTGCCATCTTTCTAAGCTAACCGATTTTTTTTACTTTATTTTATTTTATTTTTGCAGCTTCTGCTTGGATTCCTATCTCATTTTTTATTAATGGATTAGGAGGAATCTGCCCTGCCACCAAGGAAAACGAGATTTGCCATTTTGGCTCTGTCTGGACTTAGGTCCACTAGTCCAGTAAGGGTTTTCAAATTGAAAAAAAAGACACTGGAGCTGCTGATCTTTCCCTTCTACTGGTAATAGATAGGTCCATACCTGGAATTAATCAAACACCATTTTTTTTTGAAACTGATACTAATCTAGACCATGGAAACAGCTATTCACATGTCTGAACCTTGATGGCTTCTGCTGGCTTTCAACTCTAGCCTACCCCAACTTGTTTGAGACTTAAATGCTTTGTTGTTGTTGTATTGTTGGTGGTGATACTATGGTGCTTTTGGGGGAATTCAAATAGACTTTGATATGTTGACACTACTGTTATGGCCCTGTGGTCTAATAACAAATATTAAAGTTTCCATGATATGACTTTGACTGGCATTTAGCCTGGCACTTAATATTTGCAACTCACCTCTTGCAGTATGTTAATGTCTTTATGCTTTTTCTCGACTCATTGCTACGTATCATTGTATTAAGAACAGTCCCATACAAAGCTGCTAGGGGCAAGGAGGAAGAAAAACACATAACTAGGTTAACACGCTTCACAGGAAGTAAGTGAAAAAACGACCACGACCAGGGAAGCCAAACCAATATCTATTTGTGCTTGGAGGTATCATATTATAGATCAACCTTGCAATGAATTGTTTTTTTTTTCTGTTTATCTAAGCTTAACTAACTTTGGAGGGAAAGTGCTTTGGCGCCTCCACTCCCCTAAACAATTGTGCTCTGACACTTGTTGCTGCATGGTTGCTCATAATGTAAAATTAATTCGATGCAGTTGATCTCATAGCACATCTTTTGTTTTGGTGGAGCTCGAATCTACTTCACACATGCTCTGTATCTGGATGGGCAAAGGCGCAAAGCCTGCATCAGCCATGACATCAAAGACCTGCGTGATGGCACCAAAGACCTGCATCAGCCATGACTTCAAAGCCTGAATCACCTCTTACTAATACGCATGCATGGTATTTCTGCCATCTTCGATTTTTTTTTATATAATAAAGACGCCATCTTCGAGTTACCCAAGATGCAAAAATGTCGTGCAAATCGAAGGCACCGAAGAACAGTCGAGACCTAACTTTGTTGACAAGCCAAACCTAGCCTTCATTCTCATGGATCGAAATGGCTACAGATGAGAAAAACCGTGTCTTAACCGTCACTATGCCAGAAAATGCGGGCCAAATAATTTTTTGATACCTTTGGAAAATTGGAACGCGTACTAGTAAGTTCTTAAGTTTGCCTTCAACTTCGAGGCTTAAGCGAGTTAAAATTGGAGGATGAACTCTGCACGCTCCGTTGAAACCTCATGCAAGTTCAGTCGGTCACTCAGTCATGTGCAGTGGCTTGGGATTTGGGATATGAAACCTCAATCTCCAGGTGTGATTAGTAATTTGTAATCTGAACATCAAGCTAACCCGATCATATATCTTCAGAAATGCTATATAACACACGTGTGTTTTAGCGCAAAAAAAAACATATGAATTTTTTTAACTCTCTTTCCCTCCCTTATGCTAGCACTCCGTGCTGCCGCCGCACGTGTTCTCTGAGGCATGCGTTCTCTGACGCATGCGTTCTCTGACCACGTAGTTTGTTCGTTTGTTCTCTGACGCACGCGTTCGTTCGTTCTCTGACGCACGCGTGCTCGTGAGCCGGCTCCAGTAGGCCTCTCCTCCTCCTCTGCTGTGATTTGTCCTTCTATAGAAAAAATTTGTTTCTTGTGATCTGTGGATCTATGATCTTGTGATTTGTGATTGTCTGGAGATAGAAGAAGGCTAGAGGCTGGAGGTAGAAGAAGAGTGTAGGCTGTTGGATCTTAATTCTATGGTACAAAAAAAAATCATATGTTAAAACTGTATAAAACACATGGTTGTTGGGTAGACAGACTCTTTACATTCAAGTCATCCACACTACATTCAAGCGCACTGCTCACTGCTGCCGTGCTGCGCTACACGCACCAGGTACAGAACAGGATTGAACTCCAGTTAGACACTGGGTACGATAACTAAACTGACTCGACGATCAACACTTCATCTCCCTCCGGACAGGTCAGATATGGTGCTGGTCCCCGTCGACGTCATCGGGAACGACATGATGTAGGGGTCGAAGCCCTGGTCCTGCATGAGCGACAGCATGTTGAGGCCCTGGTACGTCGGCGACAGCTCCGGCAGCGGCGCGTCGCCGTCGAGGTACTGGACGATCTGACGCATGCCCGGGCGCGCGCCGGGGAGCGGGTGCGAACACAGCAAGCCGAGCCTCAGCACAAGGCTCGCCTCGCGCTCGTCGAAGTCGCCCTGCAGGCGCGGGTCCACGGTGTCCGTGACGGAGCCGGCGCGCCAGCGGTCCAGCACCCAGTCCACCAGCACCAGGCGGTTGTCGCGCGCGTCCTGCACCACGGGCTTCCGCCCGCACGCCACCTCCAGCATGAAGGCGCCGAACGCGAACACGTCCGACGCCTTGGAGGCCCTGCCCGTGTGCCCGAGCTCCGGCGCCATGTACCCCATGGTGCCCACCACGTGCGTGGTGTGCGGGTCAGTGCCGTGGTCGTACAGCCGCGCCAGCCCGAAGTCACCCAGCCGCGCGTTCATCTCCCTGTCGAGCAGCACGTTGCTGGCCTTGATGTCCCGGTGCACCACCACCTGCTCCCAGTCCTCGTGGAGGTACAGCAGGCCGGACGCGACGCCCTTGAGGATGCGGAACCTCTGCCCCCAGCCAAGCGCGATCTTGCTCTGGTCGTAGAGGTACTTGTCGAGGCTGCCGTTGGGCATGTAGTCGTAGACCAGCAGCAGCTCGCCCTTGCGCCGGCAGTAGCCGAGCAGCTGCACGAGGTTGCGGTGCCGGAGGCGGCCGATGCTGACGACCTCGGCCACGAACTCCCGCATCCCCTGCCTCGACCCGTGCGCCACCTTCTTCACCGCGACCTCCATCTTGGACGCCAGCACGCCCCGGTACACCCTGCCGAAGCCGCCGATGCCCAGCAGCCGCCTGTCGCTGAACCCGTCGGTGGCGTGGAAGAGATCCTTGTAGGAGAACCTGTGCGGCCCGAACGAGGCCTCCCACTCCTCCTTGACCTCCGCGTACATGCGCCGCCTCCGCAGGAACGCGAAGACGGCGGCGGCCACCGCGAAGACGAGCACCGCGGACGCTATCGGCAGCACGATCTCCAGCGTCTTGGACCTCGGCTTCGGGAACGTGACCGGCAGGGTGGGCAGGGCGGAGACGTTCATCGCCGGGGCGGCGCCGTTCATCTTGAAGCTCCAGCCCAGCACGTAGTGCCGGCAGAAGAGGATGCCAGTGGCCGACGAGAAGCCGACGTAGGCGGTGTCGTCGATGACGGAGGAGAGGTTGACGGTGGTGGAGAGCAGGGGCTTCTTGGGCCGGGCAGCCGCCTCCAGGGGCGCCATGGTGACATTGACCTGCATGGTCTGGCCGTCGAAGTCCACCCACACCTGCATCGCCTTTCGGCTCACCAGGCTCATGTTCCTGAACGCGCCGGTGGCGTCGTCGTAGTAGCCGGCGTTGTCGGCGTCGACGGAGTTGAGCCCGTTCACGTCGACCCCGACGTGGTTGCCGCTCATGTCGTTGAACTCGGAGTTGAGGATGGTGTCGAACTCGACGGCGAACAGGTGGTTGGTGGCGTTGCCGTTGGTGGCGGAGCTGACGAGCCCCATGAACTGGCCCGGCAGCGCGGAGGTGAAGTTGCTGCTCTTGGCGACCACGAACGCCATGCCGTGGCTGCTGAGGTCCTCGTACGCGCCGATGATGCCGATGACGAAGGCCGTGGAGAAGGACTGCATCGCCGTGGCCGTGCCGTTGGGCGCGCGGCGGAACCGCAGCGGCGCCGGGTAGAAGGCGTGGCCCTTGAGCTGGCTGGTGCCGTTGGTGAGCATGAGCAGCCCGTCCGGCGTGACCGTCGCCATCCCGTCGAAGCTGAGGTTCGCGTCCTTGAAGCCGTCGAAGACGAACTGCTCGTCGGCGGCCATCGCCGCAGGCAGGAGCAGGAGCCCGCCGAGGCCGAGGAAGAGAAGCAAGGCGAGGTGCGGCAGCATGGCTGCTAGTGCTGAGCCTCCCTCGAACGGTTGGGGAGTGGCGACTGTGGCGAATGATTTGGCCTCTGTGGCGTCGTCAGGGGGGGCTCCCGGTGTTTAACGCGGCCGGCCGTATGCGTCTTCACCTTTTGGGTTCCTTTTTTGGCCGTCGCGGTCTGAATTACCCTGCGAAATCATACCACGATTGGAACAGGTGTGGGTCGGGTCGGTGTGCACGCGTGACGCCTGCTCCTCGTGTGCCTGCCCCCTGCCCTGGTGCGGATGCTTGTGCCCTTGTCCCTCGGTCCCCGACTCCCCGCTCCCAGCCGCTGGTCCGATCCACAGGTCAAGGGGTCAGCCGCCGGCCTCTTGTTTTCGCGTTCCCACGGATTGAAGTCGCCGATTACGTGAGCGCAATTACTCGTCCTATCTGCCGCACACCTGTCGCCGCGCAGGCCCCGCCCGCAGGCCACAGGCTTCCGTAGTGGTGGGCTGGTGGCTGGCTTCCCGTACCGCGTGGTCACAAGAAGCTTCCCCTGCAGCCCCTTGCCATTTTTTTGCGTTTTGTTTTGGTCTGCCTTGCATCCCGTGGGGGCGGGGCTCGTCGTTTGTCTGCTTCCAGTGGCCTCATTTTCTGCGGTGGTTGGAGCTCACTCAAGTCAGGGAAACGCGAGCCGTCCTCACGGCACCCACCACAAAAGAGATTCACACTCGTCTACCGCGAGATTTTAGCGCCAGTACAATAAGCCAGTCCTTTTGACTACCTGCGATTCTGGATCATGTCGAGTAACCTTAAACAACCAGGGCACGGAAAGTGTAAGAAAAGATAGGCCTTGTTTAGATGGTAAGTTTTTTCACTCTTTCTCCATTACATCAAATCTTTGGATATATGCATGGAGTATTAAATGTAGATAAAAAAATAACTAATTATACAGTTTGATTGTAAATTACGAGACGAATCTTTTAAGCCTAGTTAGGCCATGATTGGACAATAATTATCAAATACAAACGAAATGCTACAGTACCAAATACAGATTCCTAACCTCAATCTAAACCAGGCCACAGTGGCGTACAGTCAAAAGGGCGCAGCCCACCAGACGACACCAAGCCAAATTGGTTACTCTCAGTAGATAGTACCTGGCTGGCTGGCTACCTGCTCTAATCCAAGCGTGCTGTGTTGCAATGTGACATGCGAGTATGTGACACTTAACCACTCACTCCTGTCATCGCTGGCTACTGGATATTTTTATCGGCATTTTCTTGACTTGGATCAGCAATGGCGTTGAAAATCAGTGGGACGAGGTTGGCATGGCAAGCGGGGGCCTGCCTGGCTGACGTACCCGTCCGCCAAGCAACATGTGCCTCGCACTGTGACCGTGGACGGGTCCGATTGCCTCACCAGGCAGGCTACGAACCAACGCCCTCTTGAATTCTCGTGATCTTGGGGGCGGTTTTGAACAAGAAGTCAAGAAGTCGCCCTCGGGGGTCAAAGGCTCACAGCATCGGATCGTTCGCACTGAAACGCCAGAGCGAAGTTCAGTCGTAGACTACTCCTCTATTACTTCACTCCAATCGCTCCCGTCTAGAGCGCCTGTGTTGCAGCGTAACGCGGCTCGCGAACGCGGACGCGATGGGTTGCCCCCGCCTGCACCTCCTCCCACTCTTCCTGCTCCTCGCCGCGGTTTCCTCTGACCACGCGGCCGTGCTCGCCGCCGCCGAGGAGTTCACCTACAACGGCTTCGGCGGCGCCAACCTCTCGCTCGACGGCATGTCCGTGGTGGCGCCGAACGGCCTCCTGGTGCTCAGCAACGGCACCAGCCAGATGGCCGGCCACGCGTTCCACCCGGCGCCCGTCCGCCTGCGGGACGGCGGCCCCGGCGGCGCCGTCAGGTCCTTCTCGGCGGCGTTCGTCTTCGCCATCGTCTCCAACTTCACCGTGCTCAGCGACAACGGCATGGCGTTCGTGGTGGCGCCCAGCACCAGGCTGTCCACCTTCAACGCGGGGCAGTACCTGGGCATCCTCAACGTCACCGACAACGGCAAGGACGGCAACCGCGTCCTGTTCGTCGAGCTCGACACCATGCTCAACCCGGAGTTCCAGGACATGAACAGCAACCACCTCGGCGTCAACGTGAACAGCATGAGGTCGCTGCAGAACCACAGCGCCGGCTACTACGACGACGCCACGGGTGTGTTCAACAACCTCAGCCTCATCAGCCGCCAGGCCATGCAGGTCTGGGTCGACTACGACGGCGCCACCACGCGGCTGGACGTCACGATGGCGCCCCTCGACGTGCCCAAGCCCAGGAATCCGCTCATCTCCGCGCCGGTCAACCTCTCGGCGGTCGGGACAGACGACACCGCCTACGTCGGCTTCTCGGCGGCCACGGGTGTCATCTACACGCGCCACTACGTTCTGGGCTGGAGCTTCGCCACGGACGGCGCGGCCCCGCCGCTGGACATCTCGAAGCTCCCGGCGCTGCCGCGGTTCGGGCCCAAGCCCCGGTCCAAGGTGCTGGAGATCGTGCTCCCGATCGCCACCGCGGCGTTCGTCCTCGCGCTGGTCATCGGCGCCTTCCTGTTGGTGCGGAGGCGGGTGAGGTACGCCGAGGTGCGCGAGGACTGGGAGGTGGAGTTCGGCCCCCACCGCTTCTCGTACAAGGAGCTCTACCACGCGACCAAGGGGTTCAAGAACAAGATGCTGCTCGGCACCGGCGGCTTCGGGAGGGTGTACAAGGGCGTGCTCCCCAAGGCCAAACTTGAGATCGCCGTGAAGAGGGTCTCCCACGACTCGAAGCAGGGTATGAAGGAGTTCATCGCGGAGGTGGTCAGCATCGGCCACCTCCGCCACCGGAACCTCGTGCAGCTGCTGGGCTACTGCAGGCGGAAGGGAGAGCTGCTGCTGGTGTACGACTACATGTCCAACGGCAGCCTGGACAAGTACCTGCACGACAAGACCAGGCCCGTCCTGGACTGGGAGCAGAGGTTCCACATCATCAAGGGCGTCGCCTCCGGCCTGCTCTACCTCCACGAGGACTGGGAGAAGATCGTCATCCACCGGGACATCAAGGCCAGCAACGTGCTCCTCGACGGCGACATGAACGGCCGGCTGGGCGACTTCGGCCTGGCGAGGCTGTACGACCACGGCGTGGACCCGCAGACGACGCACGTGGTGGGCACCATGGGGTACCTCGCCCCGGAGCTGGTGCGCACGGGGAAGGCGACCCCGGTGACGGACGTGTTCGCCTTCGGCGTCTTCGTGCTGGAGGTGGCCTGCGGCCGCCGCCCGCTCGGGTGCATCGCGCCCGATGAGCAGAACGTGCTGCTGGACTGGGTGCAGGAGCACGACCGCAAGGGGGCCGCCCTCGACACGGTGGACGCGCGGCTGTGCGGCAAGTACGACGCCGACGAGGCCCGGCTGGTGATCAGGGTGGGGCTGATGTGCGCGCACCCGTTGCCCGACGCGCGGCCCGGCATGCGGCAGGTCGTGCAGTACCTGGAGGGCGACACGCCGATGCCCGAGGTGGCGCCGACGTACGTGAGCTACACCATGCTGGCGCTGACGCAGAACGACGGGTTCGACTCCTTCGCCATGTCGTTCCCGTCCACGGTCACGTCGGGCGTCAGCCCCGTCTCCGGCGGGTTCTCTTCGGTGTCCGGCCTCTCCGGCGGAAGGTGAACAAGGGACACGGTCGCTGTCAGAGTAGGCCTTTGCCCGTCTTGCGTTGCTAGGTCTTTCCTGTGACATAGTTGTACTGTAACTGTAATCCCAGAGTGGTAAATTTCTCGCCGTACTGATTTTGTACTGGTACTGTTTGTAAAATATTCTCCGAGTGTGACTGTGAAATGCGATTTGCTAGACCGCGAGGCTGGAGCATTCGACGTCACGAGAAACATCGCATCACAGCATCTGTGACTCAGAGAGAAGGGGACACACTTCTCTATCATCTCTTTTGACCTCGGCACGGCGGCGCGGCCGTTGGCAATTGGCATCGCACTCGGCACTCGCGGCCCGCGGTGTTACTTGAATATGTTATCATTTATCACGACGCCACTCGCCACTGGCACGGCGTGCTCGTCACCGATCGCTGCCGGAAGAGATATCACGATCCTTGTCTTCTGCCATCGGGCTGCATGAAGGGATAGATAGAGCGCGCACGCCCGGGGCCGGGCCCCAGGCTGCCGCCGAGCCCATTGTTTTATAATTTCTAGCCATAATTTCTGTTTTCAGCATATTTATAGTTAGGGGGATGTCCTTTTTTTAGTGCGTCAGATATACTTTGATTCGTATGACCGCTGGGGCAGCTTGTAAACTTTCTTTTTTACTTGGTTGTTTACTTGTTTTCCCACCGAACATCATCGAAGAAAACTGCGCCACGAATAATATTTTTTTCTCATAAGAAATCAGTCAATAATACTTTTAATCATGCCTTATCAGCGAAGTAAACAGGGCATATGTGAGATCGCACGTACACGGAGACTTTACTACTATATAAGCAGGGCACGTAACAGGGTAAATATATCCAAGCTTTGACATCAACCTCGTGCTGAGTGTTTTTTTTTTTGTCCCAGAGCTCGTACGACTTCACTGGTTGTCTTGGATTGCGATGCGTGGGCACACGGGTAAACAAACACATCGCTTTTCTTGCTTCTTTCGGCGAGATCGCCGATATGGGAATTGGATCGGGTATCTGCTGCGCTGCTGCCGTAAAGCAGCTCAGCCCGAAAAGAAACATTGGGCCTTCGTGCGCACCCTCACCGTGCCCTGGGCTCCAGAACCGGGCCACTTTTTGACCGCATAGCGGCATAGCCCAAAGCTCTAGCAAGAAACGACGGGGAAAAGCACGCACGCACGCGGGCGCTTGCATTGCATTGGCACTTTGGCAGGCCGCGAGCAGTTTGATAGCGACAGAGGCCAATGTATTTTTTCGAAAAAGGTGCGGGCTGTGTGGACTCGTGAATCCTCTCCAACTCAAGGCTAGGGCACCGCATTCGGCATTCCGCACGCCCCGCGCCGCCCCGAACCGGAGAGGGAACAATGGACGCGGCCGTCTCGAATCCGTGGAGCAATAGGTAGGCTAGTGGTAATTTGAGTTTTTGCTAGCTGGTGTCGGGCGGTTTTTCTTTCTCCTCTGATTTCGCGAGTTCGTTGGCTCTCCCGTGCTGTCCAGGATCGCGCTGGTCACCGGGGGAAACAAGGGAATCGGGCTAGAGACGTGCCGGCACCTGGCGACCAAGGGGCTCAGGGTCGTCCTGACAGCGAGGAACACGGCGAGGGGGTTGGAAGCGGTCGAGGCCATCAGGACCTCCAGCGCCGCCGCCGAGGTTTTCTTTCACCAGCTTGACGTCACCGACCCCTCCAGCGCCGCCCGGCTGGCGGATTTCATTAGGGGTCAGTTCGGGAGGCTTGACATCCTGGTATGGATCCCTAATCCGTTTCGCTCGCTTTGCTCGCTTGTGAATTTGGGAGAGTGGGAATCGATTCAGTAGAGAGATCGTTAGAGCTACACGTTTTATTCGTCAATGTAAATTGAACTTTGTATTGTTTACATATATTAAAAGTGAGCAAAAGACCAGTACATCGCGAGGGGGCCCTAAGCACACCCGATGCCATACTCATACACTCGAGCAACAAAAGAGCTAGGCCATGTTGCTCTCAGTTCTGTTTTAGATACTCCATCGGCAATTCAGCATTTCGAGCAAGCAGCAACCTTCATGATTGTGCCACTCTTCTAAACTCTGCTGCCAGTATAGAGTCCGTTTTGTGTCGAAATCCAGAAAACAAAAAATCTAATGAAAATTTTGTGTAGCTTTTGCGTCTGTGAACTTTCCTCATTATCACATATTAGTGTTTGAACAAAATGATTCTTGTCTGAATCATTTGCAAGGCATCACCATCATTTTGTTACTCTTGCTGTTTGTAGATCAATAATGCTGGGGTTTCAGGTGTTGATCGGGATCCACTTTTGGTTGCCAAAGTTAAGGATCAGGTACTCTTAAGTCTTAACTAAATAGAATATTATAACGCACTGTTGCTTTGCAGGAGCAGTTTGTGAGCAATTCCTGTGTAATTATACTTCACAAGAAAGCAAAGTTATTGTAGTTATTATAGCTTCCTGTTTCTATAGTTGTTTGCTGCTGTCTTTCAAGATGTTGAGATGTTATGTGGTAAACATATTCTTTTAAGATTAATGATCCTTAAGTTATGCAAGGCAATCACAATATTTGAAAAGTGAAATCCTTGTTAGATTGTACCTTCGCTTACAATTTGACTGTTTACTTATTACATTAATATATTTGCATACAGGTCTAGGAAAATAAAAGGTATCTGTTTAACTTTGGACTAATTAATATGTTTATGCAAGGATAGGTTGAAGGTATGGATGTGAACCAACGAGTTGAATGGATGAGGGAAAATTCTAAAGAGACATACGAGGAAGCTAAACAATGTATGAGGACGAACTACTATGGTGCCAAACTTGTCACTGAGGCACTACTTCCTCTTCTTCAGTTATCATCCTCTGGAAAAATTGTCAATGTTTCTTCCGGCTTTGGACTGCTGAGAGTAAGTTCCGCAAATCCCAAAGCATTTGAACTGGAAATTTAAATAATTAATGTAATTCCTCACAGTTCATCACCAGCATAGTGCTTGCCAGAATATTTTTGCAGTAGCATGCTTGAATTCCCACCTTTTGTTTTGAGTTTTTTTTGTTGCACAACAACCAGTAGCCTTTCGGAGGGGCATTCTTGTTTGTCTCCACATTCCACAATTTTCTTTCAGTATATGGAAGAACTTAAAATGATGTTACCGATCATTATTTCTACTGGGAGTCTCATGCATAAAATGTAACTTTGTTTCAGTCCACTTGGCTTTCCTTGTTCTTGTTCACTTTTAGTTACTGAAGATCAAATGTTATCCTTTTGAGCAGCACTTCAACAGTGAAGAACTAAGGAAGGAATTTGATGACATTGACAACCTTACTGAAAAGAGACTGGAAGAACTATTGGGTTTGTTCCTTGAAGATTTCAAGGCCAACTTACTAGAGGCACATGGGTGGCCAACAGGTGGCTCTTCAGCCTACAAAGTTGCCAAAGCAGCCCTTAATGCATATACTAGGATTCTTGCTAAGAAGTATCCTACAATGCGTATCAACTGTCTGACACCTGGTTATGTCAAGACCGATATGTCTATGCATATGGGGGTATTGACACTTGAAGAGGGTGCCCGCAACCCTGTGAAGGTTGCTCTCTTGCCTGACGACGGACCAACTGGTGCTTATTTTGATCTGAATGGCGAGGCGTCCTTTGTGTGATGATATTTCTCTTTTCGGCTTCAGAATAAAAGAAAGGGCTATAAAATAGTTAGTGCCAGTAAGTATTATAGCTCGACTTGTGTACTCAAACTAGCACGTTGAGCAAACCGTAGAGCTCAACACCTGGATTCCTCATCTTCTGTATAACATCTCTGGTCATGATTGTATATTTGCAATGAACCAGTGCTTGACAGATTTGGTCGCACTAGGTAGTGTTTGGTTGGCAAACTGGTAATGGCAACGGGAATGAAAGTGGATTGTGGGGGGAATCGATGGTGGGATTCATTAACAAGATTTTGTTTGGTTGGACAAAGCAATGGCGCGTAATCATTTAACGGCCGGAGGTGGGCGGCATCCGCGTTGAGCAGGCTCGCATCGGGTCCCTCCGGAGAGGACACTACTGTTAATCATTAAGTAATGTAAAGTGATGGCACTGTTAATCATTACTGGGGAAAAGTCTCTAAACCAAACGTCCTTGAGAGGACATTACTTAATATGTGGTCGCCTCTTTAATTTGGCTTGTTGTCTCGAACTCTCGATATGGTACCCGTGGGCGTGTGGCGGCTACAAGCTACTTTGGAGCATAATGCATTGTCTTTTTGACTTCTCTAGGGGTGAAGGTGAAGATGTTCACAAGCAGAAAATTGGTGAGAACTGAGAAGTTACATGGCCAGTCCCTCCAGAAATTGGTTGGAGTTGGATTCAGAATCAGTAATTCAGTATGTATTGCTTCTGAGTTATTGAATATAGTATAGTCTAGCAAGTTGTTGGGTACTCACCAAACTTCACACTACATGAAAATTGAAATTGCTCCTCAACTTAATGACCACTAGTGAATTGCCTATTGAAGTGTAGTAACATTTCAATTCGGAATATTCAGAGCCATGTCAGGCTTTCCTGCGTTCTATCTTGGGAACATTTGTTTTCACGCTTTTGGTTCTGCATGCTTCAGTGCTTACCTGTTAAATGTCACTAGCATGTCTACCTTTTTTGGTTATTGGTTCTGAATGATGGCGGCAGCTGACAGCTGCTTCCTTTGGGCTTTGGTCGGTTTATTTATATCTTTATATGCGATCTGATGATGCCATGTTGATTTGTCCCAAATGAAAAAAAAAGATTAAAAATCCAGGGACTTGTCCTGTCATCTCTTTTAGACATGCCCAATGTGAACCAGCAATCTGAACTCGGCCTCTTGTGGTTCCACTGTCACAATATTAAAGAGCATAAAGTTGAGAGGTACTGTACATACTATATCCTCAACTTATTTTAGCTTGTTGATAAGACCTACTCCTACTACGCATACAGCACCAGCCACCAGGTTGACCAGAGAAGCAGAGCTCGTGGTGCACGCTAATGGAGGGAGCCATCTCTAGTTTCCCAAGCACAAGGTATGCACTTCACTCTTGACATGTACTAGTCTAGCTACGATCTGATCTGTGTTACAGAGTCATCATCCCGGTTGCATGATTCATTAATTTGTTAGGATTGCTGTGGTCACCGGCGGAAACAAAGGGATTGGGCTAGAGGTGTGCCGGCAGCTGGCCGGGAATGGCATCACCGTTGTCTTAACAGCTAGGGACGAGACCAAGGGCGCGGCTGCCGTCGAGGAGCTCAGAGAGCTGGGCCTTTCCGATGTCATGTTCCACCGTTAGACATCACAGATGCATCGAGCATTGCTAGGCTGGCCGATTTCTTGAAGACCCGTTTTGGGAGGCTAGACATTCTGGTAAGCCTTCTTTCCAAGCTTTCAAGGTTTGCTGTGGCAGCAGGTATTGTGATGCTGCATGGTTGCTTGGTTGATGAAGGTGCTCTGTTTGTACATACATAGATAAATAATGCTGCATTTGGGGGCGTCGAATATGCCCGGGGTCCTGCTGATGATGGGTCAGTAACGAGCGAAGAAGAGGTGAGCTCTACATCTTTAGCTAATTGGAGGTTTTTCCTTCTTAGTGTGCTCTGCTCAATGCCTCGATGGAACAGGCAGCAACCGGTACATCTGGAGCAATGTAGAAGAATCTACATGAGCTTTCTGAACATTTTGCTCGTAGGCTAAACTGAACAAAGTTTGTTTGTTGATGCTTGTGGTAGTTGAGTGGCATAGATAGGGCTCAGAGGCTTGAATGGTTGTGGAGAAATACCCGGGAGACTTATGACGCCGCAAAGAAAGGCCTGCAGACAAACTACTATGGCACGAAGCATGTGATCGAAGCGTTACTGCCTCTACCGCAAGCCTCCTCCGATGGAAGAATTGTTAATGTCTCCTCAGACTTTGGGCTGCTTAGGGTAACTTCTTTTGATCACTCGCTGCTCTAAATTCCGATCCAATGCCAACACATCATAGTTATGTAGTACAAGACATCTTATATTTTGTACTATTTGTAGAGAGGTCAGCTGAAACGGAAAGAAAATATTTCTTGCGATTGCAAATGCAGTTTTTCAGAAACGAGGAGCTGAAACAAGAGCTGTACAACGTTGACAAGCTAACCGAGGAGAGGCTGGACGAGCTGGTGGACATGTTCCTGAAAGACTTTGAGGCCGGCGAGGTTGACGCGCGCGGGTGGCCGGCAGCGTTCGCGGCGTACAAGGCGGCTAAGGCGGCCATGAACGCGTACTCGAGGATCCTAGCGGCAAAGCAACCGGCGCTGCGCGTCAACTGCGTTCATCCTGGCTACATCAAGACTGATATAACCTGACACTCGGGGCTCCTGACGCCCCAGGAAGGCGCGGGCAACGTGATAAAGGTGACGTTGCTACCGGAATCACCGGCGCCTTCTTTGAAGACGGCGAGGAGGCGTCGTTCGTGGGAAGTGATTCGTGGACCCGCATTCAGAAAAGATGGAAATGGTGATGATGTGCATTAATTCTCAGCTGCAGCCTGCATACAGTCTGAATTTTAAACTACTGTACTACCCGTGTCCGGTAAGTTGTGTATAGCGATACTTAGAGCATTCTATATCTTTATTTGGTTAGCCACTCTATAAAAATTCTCTCTATATAAAGCAGACTCCAACGGACTAGCCATGTCTCACACTTCATATTCTATGAAAGGAGGAGAAAGAAATCAAATTTTGGAGCAACACAAATATGATACTAGCTGTCAGTGTCACGTACGCCAATATAGCGAGGCACACCGTCCAGCCAAATTTGGCTTCCAACTCTCACGGGATAGCACGCCAAATGAAATGGCAATGGCGTTAACTAGTCTCTTCGATGCCAAATTTCTTGCATGTTAGCTAAAACTATAAATAGCAAGTTGGATCCCAACTCTCTTGGAGATGTTCTTAGGCTAGGAAAACTTCTACACATATATGCTGCTTGTTTTGCATTGAGTTTAGTTAAGCTTTGTTGATTCTTATGAGAGGTTTGTCTTGCTCTTAAAATCAAGATCACGTACACACCACCCACATATGCACTACTCCTACGCTGGTAGTAGGCACAAAAATATGCCATTCCATTTAAATTCACCCAAAAATGTTTTACTTCTATACTGGGAGTTAATAGCAAAAACATGTCTGATAGGTTTTACCATCCACCAAATAAATGCTCCAAAGTTTTTGTTTCTATCTCTCAAAAATTTTGTTGCAGAAAAGAAAGCATAGGCTATGCAAAAGTTATTCATAAAAAAAAGATAAAAAAAGAAGAATTGGAAAAAAAAGGACAAGTGTCTGAGATATCTAAAACAATGGATACTCAGACGCCCGCCTAAAAAAGAGAAAGAAATAATGAATAAGATAGCCTATGTTCTCTTGCAAAAGTATTTCCAAGTTTTAAAAGAGAGATATGTTATCAAGGAGCATAGTAAAATTAGGTTAGCCACTATATATATATCCATCATATATCCACACACATGCACATCTTGATTTGATTGTATGACTCAACTCTCTTTGATCCGAGGTTTGACTTTACAATATATGTGTTGTAAGTATGCTCTTTCATGCTATTTCCACTCCTATGAGCTCCACATAAGGCTTAGTTGTAGGAAAGGAAAGACATAATATCACTATTGTCTTGGTGAGGATCCATAAATATCACATATATTGAGAGACTTGAGGATGTCATACAATGGAAGCTCTGAGTTTTATTTTGAAAACCTATAAAAACTCCGGAATAATGGTTGAACAAAGAACTTGAGACATAGTGCTTGACTTGATTGTTCTGTTTTTTAATTGCTCAAGACCCAAGTGAAGGCTAAGAAGCTCTATGGTTGAAGGTAATATGGGTAAGTTTGAAAGTCAGAATAGTTTGTTCTAATCCGGAAGAGAATTCTTGTTTGAACGCATGTGTACTTTTGAGGAGAGAAAACATTGAAGAAACTACTGATCCATTGCTGAGTTTAGCATTGGTCAGGGACGAGCAAAGATTAACCTTAGAGGAGTTTGTTGACGGTAGTTAACAACCATCATGAACCGTCAATATAACTTGTATAAGGGCATGAAAATAATCATCAACATAGGTTTAGGGGTTTAAACTAACAAATTCCATAAGTTTTTGTAAATCTGTGTTTTCAGCAGGGTTTATCTAGAAAACCGTCAAGGTGGACCCAAACGTCAGAATTAATCGCGCTTATCCAAGACGAAAAAACACTAGAAGGTTCTAGAGGACACCAGAAGGCAAACCACCGAAGAAGACCACGAGAGACAGCCAGGTGGGGCCGACCGCCCCCTAGGCCCACCTGTTACCTCTCCTTCCTACGTTGGTTCTCCACCGCCTTAGGGTTTGCATCTACGCCGTTCTTTCAAGTCAGTTTGATCCGAGGCTCAGGATTAACGCTCCCCCCTATATATACCAGCCCATGCCACCCCCAGGGCATAACACTGATCATCAAGTCATCATCCAGAAACCCTAATTAGAGAAGAACCTTAGAGCTCCACCATATTCTAGGGCATAGCTAGCTAGGCTAGATCTAGAGGGAAGCAAGTTTCGCTTGGATTTCTGATCTTGTCAAGAGCGTGTCTTGGTATAGCCCCTTGTACCCTCTTTTGTATCTTTTATTATTCATATGTTTGCTACAATTGCTTCGACATTGTTCTTAATATTATTCATGTTCCTAGTTATTATGTTCATCGTCTACTTTGATTATATGCTTAGTATAGCTAGATTATCATCATGTTCAAGCATAAGTTCGTATAGTGTTCGCCCTAATGTACATAGGGTGAGTGGTCGACATTGTGTAAGCGTGGTGCTTATATGTTGTTTACCTACGGATGCACCCTATATTCCGGGCCATGTGGTAGATCGCGGATGTGACACTCCCGTTGAGTCCTTTGTAGTCCACTCCCCGAATATAGGTCAAGTAGGATCTAGTTACGAAAGTCATGCTTTGTTCTTGATCTTCCTTAGTAATATCCCTTATGTGTAGATATGGAGTTGATCTTAGCCATGACTACTAAGTGTAATTGCACTAATCAATGTATGCTTTGACTTGTAATTAAGAATGACTTATGAATTATTTCTCTAATATCTACTTAGCCATGCTAATGCCATAGAAAGGAGTACTCTGAGTGATCAATGATTAGTTATCGCTTACTATTCATATACATTTATCTCTTGACTTACCCCTATTATGAGTAGAATATTGGTTATAGTTTACTTCTCCATCATATGTATAAGTTATCAATATATTCCAACTGCCAGTCCTTCTGTAACACCTTTGGTGTTACGAGCTCATTTAGTACCGAGATTTAGGCCTAAGAAAAATTTCTGAAATGATTTTCTTGGATTTTAAAATTTAAAATATCTGAGCTTATGTTTAAAATGCCATTTTTGACAAACTATATTGAGCAAAGTAATTAAATAGTACTTAAATATTTTGTCTCTATGGGTTAGTGCAAGGTATGAACTTTTGCGTGAAATAATTATTGGTGGAAGTTAATCGGATTAAAACTTAAAATAAAATAAATAGGAATGGGAGTGATATGTGGAGGAAATATTTTTGTACGTAAGGTGGGGCTCGCTTCTTGGGTTTTTGCTCGGCACAGGAACGCCCGGTGTCGGGGACCTAATACCGGGGTACCCAGTGAGGTAGAACTAATAACCATCGAGTGTTGATACTTTTGGTCAGACAAGAATGTTACTGCGTTTCTTGCCTGAACGACGGAAGATTGGTCCCACCTTGCCCGACCCCAAGGGCTAGACTCCGCCTCACCCGATGGCTAAGGGCTGGCTCCGCCTCGCCCGATGTCCGAGAGTAGGCTCCACCTCGTTCGACCCCCGAGGGCTAGACTCCGCCTCGCCCGATGGCTAAGGGCAGGCTCTGCCTCGCCTGACGTCCGAGGCCAGGCTCTGCCTCGCCCGATGGCTAAGGGCTAGACTTCGCCTCGCCCGACGCCCGAGGGCGGGCTTCGCCTCACCCAGCGGCTGAGGGCTAGCACTGCCTCGCCTGACGACTAAGGGCTAGCTCCACCTCACCCAATGACTGCACCCTGATCCTTCATAAAGACGAGCACAGGGTACGACAAGACATTCGAGTCAACCGTAGTATCGAGGGCCATGCCCTATACGCATACAGGAAGGCACCGTCAGGATACAATGGGATGGGCGCTTTAAGCCCTTTTTGACCTAACAGTGCCCAAATAGTGTTGTAGGCGCTGACTTTTGTCCCACAGTGTTGTAGGCGCCGCCATCAGCCCTCGGACGTAGATACTAACACAAGCATGCGACAACCACTATGATCCAAGATAGAATTCACATCACCTACAGTTACGGACGTAGGGTCACTTCCCTGTCTACTCCCTGAAGGGTCGCAGCTTGGCCCTCTGACACGCCGCACCATCCTCCGGCGTAGGATGGGACGCACCCACTTGCTGATAGGGGCTAGGGCACGGCCCTATATGGATCAGCGAACACGCCATCCCTAACACGGTCTACCATGTTAGCAGGGCAGGCACACATGAAAAGGAAGACCCGACTCCCCCGAAGGACCTTCTCTACCTTTGTTTTTCCCTCTTTCTCCCATCTATAACCCCTGCCCCCCTTGGTCTATAAAAGGGAGGGCAGGGCACCCCACTAAGGGGACCGACTTTTGATCGATCATTTTCAACACACAACACACAGCCAAGCAGCAACCAAGCTCTTGGCGTCCTTTTGACCTTTCCACCAGAGACTTGGTACATGTCCCTCTCTCGACCGTATGTACCCCCTACTACAAACCTTTTTCGGTACCAATAACATGAGCAGCTATAGACTGGACGTAGGGATGTTCTACTCGAACCGGTATAAACCTTGTGTCCTTTAGTACACCATCTGAGCATAACGTGTAGCAATTATAAATTTACTAGCTAGTGCTTGTTTGAAATACTGACAGTTGGCGTGCCAGGTAGGGGCCTTTGCGCGTTCCAAATCAGGCCTCGGATGGCTAACCACACAATCAGCTGGGTATCAGACACACACGTGCGTTTTGGTGACCTGGACTTCATCATCACGGTGGAGGGATAGTTGGCGTGGGCTCATGTCGCCATCCAGTCCCTCCCCTCCATTGGCTCCAGCTATGGGAGGCTTGAGCGCTAGCCCGGTGTCTCCCCTGGACCCTAGCCTTCTAGGGAGGACCCATGCCGCCTCACCCTCTCTCCAAAACACTCCGCACAGAGTGCCCCGATGGTGCTTCTATTCGGTCTCCGCAACGCCGCGACGACCGTTAGCCACCTTGTGGCACAGCGCACGATCCCGTCCCCCGTGAACAACGAGTTCATGGAGAGGATCGAAAGCATCACGGAATCCCTCCATGGCCTCCTCATGGAGGGGCTAGGGTCGGACTCTAGCTCTGACTCCAGCAGGGGGAGCCATCACCCGTCTCGGGAATGTTTCATGGTGGAAACCCCCGAGGGACACGTCGAAAGCATCTCCATGGAGGAGACTACTCCGACAGGCAACCTCGATGGCGGAACCGAAGGGGGGACAACGGCCCCGTCTCACGTAGGGGTGCAGCAGCTGAGAGCCCAAAAGCAGGAGATAGACGAAGCCGGACAACAGCTTGTTCGGGAGTACGTGGAGGTCAATCAGGAGATCGAACGCCATAGAAATGGTGGGCGCGCACGCACCGTGGACCGTGACATAAACCAAAGGATCATCACCGATGATGAAACCCTTCCTCACTTCGCTCGGGCAAGCCAGAACATCATCGCCACACTAGCGTTGCTTCATGGCCTTCTAGAGGCCACAACGCCCGAGGATCGTCGGGCCCACCATGAAATACGCATGTTGCTCTAGCATGCAGCGGTGTAGCAGGCGAAAAGCTTGTTGTCCCGGTGACGTGAGCTCGACACCAGCCAGCGTACGCCCTCGGTGCATCCCACTAGGGATGCATCAGTCCACCAAGCACCACAAGGCGGCAGGCAGCGCGCTGCGGCCTAGATACATCAATGTCTCGGCCGTAACCCCGACGCACGTAGCACCATCGACGCCCATAGGTGCACCTACAGCGACGCAAGGGAAGGAGACCACCGCGGCTATCATCCTTGATGTGGCGGATGCTACGACAGTGGCGAGGACCAAAGCCTGAGCCCTAGCCTGCTAGGGCCTTAGGCCTTCAGCCGACACATCCTCAACACTACGTTCCCGCCAAGGTATCGACCACCTACCAATATCCCTAAATACTCCAGGGAGACAAACCCTGGACTTTGGCTTGAAGACTATCGACTTACCTGTCAAGCCGGTGGTGTGAATAATGATGACTTCATTATCCGCAACCTTCCACTATTCTTAGCCGATTTGGCACAAGCGTGGTTGGAACACCTGTCGTCCAACACAATCTAGAGTTGGGCAGATCTGAAGGAGATCTTTGTGGGAAACTTCCAAAGCACGTACAAGCGCCCTAGGAACTTATGGGACCTCAAGAACTACCATCAGAAGGCCAATGAGACCCTCTACGGGTACATCCGGTGCTTTCTGATAGTGCAACGAGCTCCCTAACATCACCGACACCGACGTGATAGGAGCCTTCCTGTCCTGGATGACCTATGAGTCCTTGGTTCATAAGCTAGGACACAAGGGCCCACGAACCACCAAGGAACTCCTAGACATCACTACCAGCCATGCCTTAGGAGAAGAGGCGGTCAGAGCGATCTTTGATTGCCTTGAGGGCAAGGCAAGGCGGGATGAGGGTGCCGGTGAAGGCACCTCTAATCGTTCTGCCAAAAGGAAGAACAAGAAGCAATGGCGCGAGGACTCTCTCATGGCCACTGTTGACTATAAGGGTGGTTAGAAGCCCATGGTGGGCACTCTGAACCACTTCAAAAAATTACTCAAGGGGTCATGCCCGAACCATGCCTTTCCCGTAAAGCATCTGCTCAAGGACTGCGGCCTCATGTGGAATTTCTTGTCTGGAAGCTCCAACAAAGGAGAGCAGGGAAAGGAACCTACCCCCACTGTGGACGACGCCGTGGAGAAGGACGACGGCTTTCCAACACCAGATGGCTACCATATGATCTTTGGAGGATCGGTGGCCTACGACTCCAAATGTTGTTAGAAGGTCACGCATCGCGAGGTCTACATAGCCCAACCGACCACAGCTCCCTTCCTTCGGTGGTCAGAGTCCGCCATAACCTTCGACCGGACCGACCATTCAGATACCATCCCGCACCTTGGGAGGTATCCACTTGTCGTCAACCCAATCATCGGCCCAAAGTGACTCACCAAAGTACTGGTGGATGGAGACAGCGGCCTCAACATCATGTACGCCAAGACGCTCGACGAGATGGGCATCGACCGGACGAACCTCCGCCCACCCTGAGCGCCTTTTCATGGCATCATGCCTAGGAAACAGGCCATGTCACTGGGACAGATCGATCTGCCCATCACCTTCGGGGATTAGTTCAATTATAGGACTGAGACCCTCACCTTCAAGGTGGTTGGGTTCCCCAAAACCTTTCACACCATCATGGGACGACCATGCTAAGCAAAGTTCATGGCTATCCCCAACTATACATACCTCAATCTAAAGATGTCAGGACCCCATGGGGTCATCACCATCGGCACCTCCTTCCAACAGGCCTACGAGTGCGAGGTCAAGTGCTATGACCACGCCATAGCAATCATTGCCTTCGAGGAACTCGCTGCCCTCAAGGAGGAGGTCGCCGAAGAAGCGCCCGACATGAAGAAATTGATTGGGTCATTTGAATCAGTAGAGGGCTCCAAGGGGGTCCTCATAGATCCCAGTAGCTCCGAGGGTAAATCGATACGCATTGGTACCACGCTTTCCTCCGAATAGGAAAGCGCGCTCATCGACTTCCTCCGCGGCAACAAAGACATCTTTGCGTGGAAGCCCTCGGATATGCTAGGCATTCCAAGGGAGGTCACTAATCATACCTTGAAGATCCATCTAGGCTCCAAGCCGGTGAAGTGACGCCTACGTCGCTTCGACAAGGAGAAGCACAGGGCCATTGGTGAAGAGATAGCAAAACTATCAGCGGCCAGATTCATCAGGGAAGTACACCACCCAGAGTGATTAGCTAATCCTATTCTCGTGTGAAAGAAGAGCAAGAAATGGAGGATGTGCATAGACTATATGGGCCTCAACAAGGCATGTCTAAAGGATCCATTTCCTTTGCGGCGCATAGACTAAATAGTCAACTCTACCTCGGGGTGCGAAACTATCGATGTTTGACCACCGATAGCCTGCCACGGGGGTACCCAAGGCAGTATGTTTAGGCTTCAGTGTATGCGGAACTTGATGGTTAACGCAAAAGATAGTCGGTTTATCCTGGTTCAGGCCCTCGATCACAGATCGAGTAATAGCCCTACGTCCAGTCGGTGTTAGCTTTTGCGTCGGATTAATTCTAAAGTGTTGTGTCATACAATTGCTTTGTTGAACTCCCGATCCAAGGTGCCCTGCCCTCCTTTATATAGTCAGAAGGCCAGAATCCTAGTCGATTTACAATGAGAGTTCCTAGTAGGATTACCAAGTAATACTACTACTAAGATTTATAGGAGGAGAGTCCTAATTGGACTAGGTCTTCTTCCTTCCTTGTAGGGTATCCTGTGGGTCTCGTACCGACAAGCCTCCGAGCACTTCATGGTTGAGTTCTGGAAGCCTCATCTTGTTCCTTTAGGTTTTGTCGAGTAAGAACAAGCGTCGTCTGAGTGCTTTCTTGAGTGAAACCATGTAGCGCTTCTTGAGATCTTCGAGTGGTGTGTGCTTTTTGAAGAAAAAGTACATCCATCTGGGTGTAGCCCCCGAGCCTCTTGCTATTTGGAACAAGGAGCTGGAGGGTCTTGTATCGAAGAAGTCTTCTTGGTGACGTGCGCTTTTTCAAAAAAAGGGCACTCACTGAGTGTAGCCCCTGAGCCTCTTGCTATTTGGAACAAAAAGTTGGAGGGTCTTGAATCTGAGTTGTTTGATAGAAACGTATACCTCTCCTTTTGCAGCCCCCGAGCATATATCTGGGTTGTTTCATTCAGGAAGAACTCGAAAGCTGGGTTTTGGCATATTCTTTGGTAGTTTGCTGTTGTCAGATGTAGTTGTATGGTGGTGGTTGAGTTTGAATGCCTTTTGTTCACGGGTTGTACTGTGTCGGTATATTCTTCCGAATATGCTTGTCTTCGAGTACTGTTCCCTCTCGCCTGAGTCTTCCATTATTGAGTCCTATCTTTTCACTGTGTTCTTTGTTAGTCTTATTTTGTTGGTACTCCTAGTCCATGTGCACCGCTCCTTTGGTCTATAAATACCCTCTTGGAGTGCTTGCTTTCATCCATTGAACATTCTGTTGAAACATTTGTGATCACTAACATGGTAGTTTGTGAAGTAGAGCAGCCCTCGGGCGTGTTTCATAGTTCCTGTGCGTCTTGTCATAGTTGGATGAAGTTTTGTGATAGGGATTAGAGGTTGGCTAATCCCACGGCAGCAATGTACCAGGATGTACGTGGTGGTAGTTGGAGGAAGTCTTGTGATGGGGACTTCGTTCCTTCATCTGGCAGTTCTGGGTTGATCCTCGTCGCCTGTCTTAAGACTGTCCGATGTAGATCAACACCATATCCAGCATCACATCGGTCTTGGGTAGACAGATGCCTGCCGGCCTTCTCTGCTCCATGTTGTCCTGCCATGCTGCTGATTTCCGCCTTGGAAGCACAGCGTCCGTCCTTTGAAGAAAACAGTGTAGCCGATGGCGGGTTGTCCTTCTGAGTAGCAATTTGGGACACGTAGTTGTTCTAGAACTCAGCCGTGTCTGTGTTCTTCTTTGCTTTTTGATGTAGTTCCGATTGCTCATGATATTCCCGAGTTCTTCTCATAAGAACCGAGTTCTTATGTTCCTTGTGAAGTTGCCCTTCTTTTCTTCTTTGTTGTCGGGTTGTTCTTGCAGTTATCTGATAGCTCCGCAGTAGTGCTGGATGGATAAGTCTAAAATCTATCCGTTGAATTATACCGTTGTGTGGATTTGTGCCCTCCGTCATTTTAGCTGTGTCGGTAAATGGACCGTTGTGTTCTCACACGGTGCTTTAACGGGCCTGGTGGGCCATTTTTAATGCTGTAAAATCTATTTAAAGACCCTTCATCTTCTTTTTCTTTACTGCCTTTCTCTTGCCTTCAAACCCTAGCCTTCAGTCCTCTGCCATCGCCATTGCCACCGCCGTCTTTAGCGCCGCCATCTAGGCTTTCTCTTCCCCTAGTCGCTTTTTTCCTTCGTTAGTATATGGGTAAGAAGAAAACCGCAAGCAAGTCCCAATCTTCCTTCGTGGACGAGGAATCTTCACTCTCCGTGATTGAAAATTAGGAGTTTGTTGCCATGAGGGCCACCCAGAAGTCTTGGCCAGCTCCAACGACCACCGAGGAGCAGCTCCATGAGCTTGTCAGCGACGGTTTGATCCAGAGCAAGGCCATTGCTGAATGGAGAGTTCCAGGCGAGCATCGGGTCCCTGCCCTAGGTCCTGGTGAGATTGTCCTTTTTGTCTCTTTCATTCGTGCTGGACTCTGCCTTCCTGCCTCTTCTTTTCTTCATCAGTTTCTCAGCTATTTTGGGATTTGTTTGAACCATCTTGCTCCTAATGCAGTCCTTCACCTTTCTATCTTTGTTCATCTTTGCAAGGCTTTCCTTGGAATTCCCCCTTCTCTTTCTCTATTTTGTTACTTCTTTCATCTAAAACCCCAACCCTGCCGTGAAGAAACCAGCGTTCTTGGTGGTTGTGGGATTCAATTTCACCAGGGTCTTAAGAGCAAGTTCTTTGACTATGACCTAGTTGATTCTGTAAGAGATTGGCATGCCGACTGGTTTTATGCCGCTAATTTGATCCCTTCTCTAGCTGTCCACTCTGGATCTGGTCTCGTGGTTAATGACCGCTGGGATAAGAATCCTATTTTGCCTGCTGAGGTTCAGGCAATCTAGCCATTCCTTGATAGGATTAGTATGCTGAAACAGCAGGGTTTAACCAGCTTTGGCATTGTTTCGAGTTTTCTTCATCACCGAGTTCAGCCATTGAAGGAGCGAGAGCACCTTGGCTTCGAGTACTCGGGGGCTGAAGATCCTTCACGCATGGTCCCAGCTCTTGAGCTTACCAATGAGGAGGTACTCGAGCGTCTCCAGAAGATGCTGAAAGGAGCAAGCGTTGTCCTGCCTACCATCTTCGAGTTCTCTACCAACAACCCACCTCCTGCTGTAAGTTATTTTCTCCTCGTTCGGGTACTTTATGTATTCTTGCTGTATCTTTCTTTGTTTAACTTTTCCTTGTCTTGTCATCTTATTCTTTTTTGTAGGAATTTGGGTGCAACTTTGTTGACCTGATCCCTTCTCTTGCTGTTCCCCCTGTCATGGCGAAAACTAGGAAGGAACTCGCCGTAGCTTCTGCAACCAGTAAGTCCTCAATCTCCACAGTGTTTCCTGGAGTTTCTTCTGGATTTGTTGATGTATATGAAGAATATGTTCCTCATCTAGTCCCCCGCAGTCCTCATAGTGTCTCGAAGAGGGGGCAAACAGATGGGTCTTCATCTGGCCTGCCTGCTTCCAAGAAGTCTCGCAAGCCAAGTACTCCTCCAGGTACTCTAGTTGTAGCTAGCATGCTCTTAGGTGAGCATATTTATACTCTTTGCCCCTTTGTTTTCTTGTTTTTGTCTTGAACTGAGTGCTCTTATTCTTTTTTCAGCGGGTGCCTTGGTGGCCTTGGTCGAGACCGAGGGGGAAGAGGATGATGAAGTACCCCTTATCATGCAGCGGTGAGTTGTTTTTATATTCCCCTTCCATTGAATTTCTCCTCTTTGTCCTGACTCTTAGTCTTGATCTTTTTGAAGTAACCGGACGTCTGGTACAAGTTCTTCTGAGGCTCCCACGCCGGCTTCTTCTGAAGCTCTGGTGTTGAGTTCTTTGGTAGCCTTGGTGCCGAGCTCTTCTGCACCTTCGGTGCCGAGTTCTTCTACGGCTCCAGCCCTGGCTTCTTCTAGGGCTCCGGTATCGGCTATACCGCTTCTGTCGCCAAGTTGCGGTGATGTTTTTGCCGCTGTGGTCCCCCCCGTGAGGTCTTCTTTTGGCTTTGCGAGGAAGAAGGTGGTCGGGTGAGTAGATTCTAGCTTCATCCTTTTGCTTCTGTTCTCCTTCTTCCTGGTTCTCATCGGCGATTTCTTTTATCAATTTTTAGTCCTTCGTCTTCTCTCGCTTCTTCGTCGACTTCTTCTTAGCCCTCCGCCATGCCACCGAGTATCGAGCCTCATGACTCGCATCGTATTATTGGTGAAGTGGCTGTCGGGGCTACAAAGCTCTCTGGCGATGGTGCCGTTGCAGACTTGGCCGCCCTAGAGGTGACCGTGGCCATTGCGTCGGGTCCTTCTGAGGGATTGGCCTTGCTTCCTAGGAGGTCGCTCTGGTCATTCCTTCTTTACCTCGGCCGAGCTCTCCTTCTCCTTCTCTTGCCTCCGGCGGTCCTCCTTTTGTCGATGATGTGGTGCAGCAGTTCGATGCCACTCATCGGCTAGTGGAATTAACTGCTGCCTGGGGAGACTTGTCATCCCTTGCGAGTTCTTTTGGAGAAAAGCTCTAGGTAAGCTTTTTCATCGTTCCTGCTTTGGATGTTTTGCTTTTCTTTGGTCCTTATTCTTCGTTCTTCTTTGTATCTTTTTGCTCAGTCCTTCTCTCATGATCACACCGGCTTCTTTTTCTCATCTAAAAACGAGAAAAAGTTGTCTTCAGAAATGAGCACCCTGAAAGCTGATCTTGATCTCCTCCGGGCTGAGCTGGAGGCTGAGCGTCGAACGCATCAGGACGAAGAAAAATCTCTTCATGCCTGGGCTATTGAAATCGAGAAGCAGAGGGATGCCGCTCTTCAGGAGGCCCGAAAGAACTTGGTGGCCGTGAAGGACTTGGAGGCCATGAAGAAAGAGTGCAATGGTATTGAGGGTTATTTTTGTTTCTTTTTGTATTCAAACTTTTCCTTTTTGCTGACTTGTTGTCTGCTGCTTCGTCTAGCTCTCTGGGTCAAAAAGCAGAAACTCTCAGAGGGCGTTGAAGAAATGAAAACTCTTGTTCGTACAAGTCACAACAAGGCTGAGGAGGTAATTACTCATGCTGAAGAGGAACTTGCGCTTGCTAAGTTGATGAGGCATGGAGCTGATAGAGATCTTGTGCTGGCTCAAAAAACCATTGAATACTTGTCTGGTAGGTTGGCGACGGCTACTGAGAACTAGAAGGCTTTGTGGAAATCCTTTCGTTCAGTAGCCGACGTTCTTCGAACTCCAGCGGATGACGGGCAATCTTGGGCTCAGTTGATTCCTCGAATTCTGACTCGTTTCCAAGAGTTTATGAAGAGGTGCGCTCAACTGTGTACCAAGAATGTTTTGGCCCAAGTCTGGGTTCTTGCTCTAGCGGTTCCTTTGTTCAAGATAGCAGAGGAATCTGATAGTCAAGAATACATCGATGCTATTGAGAGGATGGAGCCTAAAGTTGAAGATTTAACTAGTAGGATAGTAGATAATCTTAATATCGTCCTCCCTTCTCCTGATAATGAGGCTTGATGTATTTTGACTTTTATGCCCGTGCCTTGTAATATGACATTATACTTCTTTTTTGAACGGAAGTCCTTTTTGCTGATGTCTTCTTTACCTGAATGCCCTGCTTGTTCCTCGAACAATTTGTCGAGTACTTTTCTGTTTAAGTAAACAACTCGTGTTGACGACCTCTCTTGATCTGTCGAGTGCTTGTCTGGCCTTCTCTTATGCCCTGTAAACAACTCGTTCTATGTAGATCTTTTGTGTTGACGATCTTTCTTGACCCGTCGAGTTGTAAACAACTCGTTATATGTAGATCTTTGTGTTCTTGGTTATCTCTAGTGTAGCCCCCGAGCCTCTTGGTATTTGGTACAAGTAGCTGGAGGGTCTTGCTTTTGATATTGCTCTGGTCTTATGCCCAGGCTTAGTTTCAGTCTTTTTGATTTTATTTTGGGTGTTAGCTTGTTAGCTACCCTCATCGGCGGGCTCAAGTGTCTTTTCAACTATTTTGCTCTCGGCCAGGATGCTCATGCGTCTTTTTAGCCATTTTGCATTTTATTTTGGGTGTTAGCTTGTTAGCTACCCTCATCGGCGGGCTCAAGTGTTTTTTCAACTATTTTGCTCTCGGCTGGGATGCTCAGGTGTCTTTTCAGCCATTTTGCATTTTATTTCGGGTGTTAGCTTGTTAGCTACCCTCATCGGCGGGATCAAGTGTTTTTCAACTATTTTGCTCTCAGCCGGGATGCTCAGGCATCTTTTCAGCCATTTTGCATTTTATTTCGGGTGTTAGTTTGTTAGCTACCCTCATCGGCGGGCTCAAGTGTTTTTTCAACTATTTTGCTCTCGGCCGGGATGCTCAGGCGTATTTTCAGCCATTTTGCATTTTATTTCGAGTGTCAGCTTGTTAGCTACCCTCATCGGCGGGCTCAAGCGTTTTTTCAGCTATTTTGCTCTCGGCCGGGATGCTCAGGCGTCTTTTCAGCCATTTTGCTTTTAGGAGACAACTCGGATAGAGCCATGACATATATGTTTGTCGAGAAATAATCATCTTTATTGATCATGAATATTGGTGTGTTACAATGGTACACTGCGGTATCTTTGTTGATCATGAAAGTTAATCTCTTGTGTCTTGTATACATATTCTCCCTTGAGTTGTTTTTATGCATAGAATCTTCGTAGCTGACTGATGTGCCATGTATTGTTGACTTCGTTTTCATCTTTAGTTATGAGCTTGTATGTGCCTGGTCCGATGACTTTTGCGATGATAAAAGGACCTTCCCATGTACTGAGTAGTTTGTGGCATCCATTGGTTTTTTGTATTCTTCTTAGTGCTAAGTCTCCGACTTGTAATGATCGAGACTGAGTATTCTTGTTGTAGTGGCGCCTTAGTCCTTGGAGGTATTTCGCTGATTGCAGGGTAGCGTTTACTCTGACTTCTTCTGTGCTGTCAAGTTCTAATCTTCGGGTGTGTTCAGCTTCTCCTTCGTCGTACTGTTCTGTCCTTGGTGACGTCCAGATCAGGTCTGTGGGTAGTACAGCTTCTGATCCGTATACCAGGAAGAAAGGTGAGTATCCGATGGCTCTGCTTATTTGAGTTTGTAGTCCCCATACAACTTTGGGTAATTCTTTGATCCATTTTGATCCATAGTCTACTAGTTCTTCATACAGTCTTAGTTTTAATTTGGCTAGTATGAGTCCATTATCCCTTTCTACCTATCCGTTGGCTTCTAGATGTGCGACTGATGCGTAATCTATACTAAAACCACAATCCTATGCCCAACTTTTGAATTCTGTAGCTATAAAGGGAGAACCCAAATCTATGATGATTCGATTAGGCATGCCGAAGCGGTGCATAATATCTTGGATGAACTCGAACACTTTGGCTGCGCTGTATTTTGCGAGTGGTTTGTATTCGATCCACTTGGTGAACTTGTCGATTGCTACAAAGATGTACTCAAAACCGCCCTTTGCTTTCTTGAGAGGTCCCACTTGATCTAGCCCCCAGCAGGAGAAAGGCCAAGTAGGTGGAATGCAGATGAGGTTGTGGGCTGGCACATGAGCTTGTCTTGCAAACATCTGATAACTTTTGCATCTTCTAATGAGTTCTTCCGCATCTTTTAAAGCGGTTGGCTAGTAGAAACCAGTGCTGAATGCTTTGTCGACTAGTGTTCTTGAAGTGGCATGATTTCCGCAGCAGCCTGAGTGTATTTTGTCTAGGATTTGTTTGCCTTCTTCAAATGAGACGCATTTTAGGAGTACTCCTGATGATGTGGCTCTTCTGTATAGCTTGTCTCCTACTAGGACGTAATTCTTGCTTCTGCGGATGACTTGTGTGGCTTGCTATTTTTCTGCTGGCAACTTATTCTCTTTGATGTAATCAATAAAAACCTGTGTCCATGATGTGTTGATCACCAGAATCTGGTTGCCTTTTGTTGTGAGTTCTGTGGTTGTCTCACCGGGTTGTTTGATAGAAGGAGCTGATAACTCCTCTATGAATACGTCAGGTGGGACTTCTGCCCTATCGGATCCAAGCTTGGCAAGAACATCTACTGCAATGTTGGAGTCCCGCAGGACATATAGAATTTCTAGTCCTTGGAAGTGTTTTTCGAGTTTTCAGATTTCAGCACAGTAGGCACCCATGTTCTCTTTGGTGCAATCCCAATCTTTGTTAACTTGGTTGATGACTACTGCTGAATCACCGTGTATGAGTAGTCGCTTGATTCCGAGTGTAATAGCCACTCTTAGCCTATGTATGAGAGCTTCATATTCTGCTTCGTTGTTGGTGGCTTGCCATAATATCTGAAGGACATACTTTAGTTGTCTTCTGTTTGGTGAAATTAGGAGGACGCCTACACCCGCTCTGCCTAGCTTAAGTGATCCATCAAAGTACATCTTCCAATGATCAAGGACGGTGCTTGATATGGGTTGTTGAATTTCTGTCCATTCGGCAACAAAATTAGCAAGGGATTGAGATTTAATTGCTTTCCGCAGGGTGAAATCGATGTTGAGAGCACCGAGTTCAACTGCCCACTTGGATATGTGTCCTGTTGCGTCTTTGTTGCGTAAGATGTCTCCTAGTGGGAAATCTGTCACCACGGTAATCTTGTGGCTCTTAAAATAGTGACGAAGCTTGCGTGAAGTGATCAGTAGGGCGTAGAGTAGTTTTTGTACATGTGGATACTGGATTTTTGATTCTGATAGCACTTTGCTGATATAGTATACTAGGTATTGTACTTTATATACGCGCCCTTCTTCTTCTCTTTCCACTACTATTGCCGTGCTGACTACAGTAGTAGTTGCTGCATGTATAGCATCTTGTCTTTGTCTTTCTTTGGAGGTGTGAGGACTGGTGAGGAGGTGAGGTATGCTTTAAGTTTCTTGAAAGCTTCATTGGCTTCTTCTGTCCACTCGAACTTGTCTGTCTTCTTTAGTAGTTTAAAGAAAGGCAGCCCTTTTTCACTGAGTCTTGATATGAAATGGTTGAGTGCCGCCATGCAGCCTATTAGTTTTTGTACTTCTTTGATGTTTCGAGGAGGTCCCATCTCTGTTATTGCTCAAATTTGCTTGGTGCTTGCTTCGATTCTGCGATGACTAACCAAGAATCTGAGTAGTTGTCCTGAGGGAACTCTAAATACGTACTTGTTTGGGTTCAATTTCCACCTCCACCTCTTTAGGTTCTCAAAGGTTTGTTTTAAGTCTTCAATCAGTGTATCCGGGTTCTTTGTTTTTACAACCACGTCATCCACGTATGCTTCTATGTTTTCACCGATTTGATCACCGAGGCATGTTTGGATGGCTCTTTGGTAATTGGCTCTAGCATTCTTGAGTCCAAACGACATTGTCTTATAGCAGTAGGCGCCGAACGGAGTGATGAAAGATGTCTTGCTTTGGTCTTTTTCTTTTAATACGATCTGGTGATACCCGGAATAGCAATCGAGAAAAGATTATAGGGTAGATCCTGCTGTTGAATCAACTATATGATCAATGCGTGGTAGTCCGAATGGATCTTTTGGGCAGTGTTTGTTGAGATCTGTGTAGTCAACACACATGCGCCACTCGTCTGTGTTCTTTTTCTGTACCAAAACTAGATTTGCTAGCCAATCCAGATGGAGAATTTCCCTGATGAATACAACTGCCATTAGTTTTACAATTTCCTTTTTAATTGCTGCCTTCTTGTTGGGAGAGAATCGTTGTAGTCGTTGTTTTATAGGCTTGGAGCCTTCATTGATCTCAATTCCGTGCTCAGCCAACTCTCTTGGGACCCCTAGCATGTCGGCCGGCTTCCAAGCAAAAATGTCCTTGTTGTCCCGAAGAAAGTTGGTGAGCGCGAGTTCCTATTTTGCCGATAGGTAGGCACTGATTGTTGCTATTTTTATAGGATCACCGGTGCCCATGTCGATTTGCTTCACGTTGGCTTCTTTTGGTGGTGCTAGGATGCTTGGTCTCTTAGCTGGTATCTCTAGTTCTTCTTGGCTTGTTTCTACGGCGATAGTGACTATTTCTTTTCTTCCATCGTTTGCCTATGCCTTTGCTGTAATTTGGATCGCTTGTACGTCGCAGTCAAATGCGTGCTTTAAATCGCTCCAAAGAGAAAGAACTCTGTTAGGTCCTGGCATTTTAAGCAATAGGTACGGATAATGCGATATTGCCATGAATTTTGCTAGTGCTGGGCGCCCAAGAATTGCATGATATGAGGAATCGAAATCTGCGACTTCAAATTTGATGAACTCTGTGTGGTAATTTGAGGGAGTCCCAAAGGTAACCGGTAGAGTGATTTGTCCAAGTGGCATCGCTGCCTTGCTGGGTACTATGCCATAAAAAGGTGTGCTTGTTGGTGTGATCATCCTGGCGAGTTGTAGTCCCATCTTCCTTAGAGTTTCTGAAAAGATGATGTTGAGTCCTGCTCCTCCGTCAATTAGTACTTTTGTGATAGTCATGCCGGCAATGGTTGGATCTAGAACCAATGGGTAATGGCCTGCGTTTCCTATGCTGCTCCACTGGTCTTCTCTTGTGAATTGGATTGGGTACTCTGACCAGTTGAGATATCTTGGTGTAGCGGGTTCTGCGGCCATAATTGTTCGTAGCGCTAACTTTTCTTGATGTTTGCTTCTGGAGTCTGGAATCTCGGCAAAGATTACTGCTACTGTCCCTCTGGATTTTTGGAATCCCTTATCATCATGGTTGTCTCCTTCTTTTTTCTGATTGTCTTCTTTATTGTTTCCCTTGCTATCTTTTCTAGTGTACCTTTCGTTGAAGGTGTAGCAATTTCCGATGGTGTGTCTCCCATTGGGGTGCAAAGGGCAACACATGTTCTCGATGTCGTCATATCTTCTAGGCTTAGTAAATTTCTTTGATTTGTTAGCCATCGCTACTGTGTTGTCTGGACCTCGCTTTCTCTCTTGATGTCTGTTGTTTCGAGGATTTTGCCTGTCCGGGTTGTCTCTGTTGTTCCTTTATGAGAATCTTTCTTTTGTTTTTTCTTTTGCAGTAATCATCTTTTCTACTGTTCTTCTAAATTCTTCGTTATTTCTTGGGTTTTCTTTGCAGAAGTCTTGGAATTGCCACCTAGCCACGATTCCGTGAGAGAAAGCTTCGATTACTTCTTGTTGTGTGATGTCATGTACTTGAGCTCATAGTTTGCCAAATCATCGATAGTAATTTATGAGACTTTCACCTCCTTTCTGCTTGAGTCCTTTTAATTCTGCATGGGTGATTGGATGTGTAATGATTCTCGCAAAATTTTCACAGAAAGCTCTTTGTAAGTCTTCCCAATTTCTGATTGATCTAGGATTTAATTTGTCAAACCATTGAAGCGACATGGTTTCTAGGGCCATGGGGAAGAATAAGGTTTTGATGTCATCGTCTCCTCCGGCTAATTCAATCGATTGAGAGTAGATCCTGAGCCATTGCTTTGGTTCGGTCTTGCCATCGTATTTGGAGTGGTTGGATGGTTTGAACTTGTGAGGTAGTCGAATCGAAGCAAGTCTGTTTGCAAAATAGGGAAATCTATCGTGCGTTCTGGCTTCTGTATATTCTGACTCTACGCCCCCTTCTTGCCAACTGTCGTCTTGGCAAGAGTAGCTTTGTGTGGCTGTCCGAGTAGGTGCTCTGCTTCTTTCCTTTCTTGGTTGCTCTACTCGGTTATTTTGACTGTGATTTCTTCGGCTTCCTCCATTGTGACTTCCACTTGGTCCTAGTCTATCGAAAGCAGACTTCCTTTGATTTTGATCTTCCTGTTCATGAGATGTTGCCTTTCCATCGTTTGTTCTAAAGATTGTTGATCAGAGGAAATCTCAGAGCTGTTCTTGTTTTTCATTGGGATGTGAGGTCACCTTGAGTTCTTCTAGTGCTTCCTGGATCTTGTCGTAGGGAGTATTCGCTGCTCGTCCTTCTTTGATTTCTCGTTCTAATTTTCTTCTATTGTACTCTGCCAGGTCTGATTCGTATTTGATCCATGTGTCTTTCCACTATTTTGCGTGGCGTTGTCGTCCTTGTTTCAATTTGTTCTGTCTTTCCCTTGCTTGCCTCTGGCTCTCAGTCTCACCATCGTATCCCTAGATAAATGGTGATATATTGGACTCGGATTCGTCTGAAGATCTTACGTCGGGTGCTTCTAGGGGGATCAGCGGTGATCGAGGATGGCAAATCATGAGCACCCCTCTAGCGTGAGTTGTTCTATGATCATCGTTGATTTCTGTACCGGTAGAGCTATTGATGACCTCAGTAGAGGTCTCAAAGTCATAGATGGAATCTCCTTCTTGGTAGGGTAGAATTACTGTTGTCGTGTCATCGACTAGTTGGGCGTCGTTATCCTTAGGAACGGTTTTTGGCCAGTGAATGATGCAGTCTTGAGATGTTATGGTTAAAATGAGACCTTCCTGGGCTCCCTTCAGTGGCATTCTAAGCATGGGATAAGTGGATCCTTTGTGCCATGACTGATAGGATGTTGCCATGTTGTGGAGTCCAAACAGAAAAAGACCTGACTTCTTTGAAGTATTTTGGGCGTACTTCGAGTAGTATTCTTGACAGGTTGACATCATGTCTTGGAGCTTTGTTAGAAAAGAACTCGGTCTTCCGAAAGAACTCGGATAAGACTTCCTTTCGGAAGCGGAACTTGAGTTTGAATCGAATATGTAATCTTGCGAGAACTGAGTCGGATTGAGCTGTGCGAATCTTCTAGCAAGCAGATCTATCGTTATCGTCGAAATAGGATGATCCTGATGATGATCTGATTCTTCAAGGAGATGGCCCTGGAGCTTGCCATCGTCACCTGCCTTGTAGATCCATGAACCGAAGATAAAGGTCGATTCCTTTGAGAAGATCATGTTGTCGCGGTCCATCAAGCTCTTGGTTGCAAAGTCGCTGAAGTCTCCTACCTAGTGCGCCAGCTGTCGATGTTTGACCACCGATAGCCTACCATGGGGGTACCCAAGGCAGTATGTTCGGGCTTAAGCGTATGCAGAACTTGATGCTTAACACAAAAGATAGTTGGTTTATCCTGGTTCAGGCCCTCGATCATAGATTGAGTAATAGCCCTACGTCCAGTCGGTGTTACCTTTTGCGTCGGATCAATTCTGAAGTGTTGTGTCGTACAATTGCTCTGTTGAACTCTCGATCCAAGGTACCCTGCCCTCCTTTATATAGTTAGGAGGCTAGAATCCTAGTCGGTTTACAATGAGAGTTCCTAGTAGGATTACCGAGTAATACTACTACTAAGATGTGGCAGAACCTCCTAAGAAATTGGGCCCACATGCACCTATCGTTGTCTTGATAGACCTCGGATAGCGTACACGAGTTCCCAACAACTCAACAGGTCTGTCGGGTGTCCTCGGGAAACCCGAATCATCCACGATTCTCTTTTCAAACAGGATCCCAATCACAGATATTGCAGATCACAATAGTTTATTCAAATATATACATCAGAGTAAAAGATAGCGAAAGTCTTAAGATGACATAGTTTATAAACCAGTTGTTTTCAAACTTACAATACCATAAGTGTCATACAACCATAGTAGCAGGATAATATTACATTAACATTATTTATCATACAAACTAGTGCCTTGTCCAAAGGCCATTCATCATTCCTCATCGTCATTGACTTCAAACACAGACATGCAGCAGGGACCAAAACAAGCCTGCGCATGCGACTCACCTGCAACAAGGGTTAACAAACCATGAGTACAAAAGTACTCAACAAGACTAACCCGATGTAAAGGGGTGTAAGACTTTTAGAGATGCAGGGGTTGGGGCAAGGTAAGGATGTAGCAAGATTCAAAGTTCTTTGCCAAAAGCTTACTATTCTTATCTTATTTTCAAGTTTAACCCCAAAGTCCTTTTAGTTCATTATCTCAACTAAATGTACATTTCCCATACTCCAATCCTTCTCATATTTTAGTAATTCACCAGTCCTGCATTGCTTCTATAATGAATTGAGTCTCCGTATCCACGGAGCACCGGCAATTCGAATTGATTCAAGTCCCAGCTGGGGATTCCTTATCACACGACATATGTAGAACTTAATCTTGCATATATCAACCTTGCTACTAGATCCTCCTATACTAAGCCGTCTCCACGCCACCCGAGAGCACAGCACACCTCAAATCCGGCCACATTCCAGCCACAAGGGTACACACTACTCCCGCCATCTCTCCACTCCCAGTTGCGTGGGCATTCGTCTTAGTATCGGATTAGCCGAAGTAGGCTTACCGGAGTATGTGACCAGTACTACAAAGTGTCTCATTCAGAAGATCCACAATGAGTGGCCTTTAAGCGACATAGTCGGCAACATTACCCAACATTCAAGATAAGTCACCCGACTAGTCTCTAGTTCATTCTATCATCTTTCTTTCTATGGCCAGTATGCCATCTTTGATTGTATCGAAACTTTTACTTTGAAAGCCTACCATAAAGCATACTAAGCATTCTACGCCTTTGTAAATGAAATCATTTTCAAGGATGGTAAACAATTAACAAGGTAGGCAATGCATCAAGTAGGTAACATTTGAAATAATCAACTTAATGCAATAGGTAACATAGGTGATAAACTTTTCAAAGTAAACAAGGTAATGGTTTAATGCATAAACCGGGGCTTGCCTTCGTTGACGATCTCAGGTTCCGGATCAGTACCACAATTATCGAATCCCGTGATAACTGGGGATTCTTCTAGAACTTCCTCAACTAGAATCGTTTCACTCTTAGGTTCTACACGAAATGATAACATATTCTTTAACATGATGATAATGTAAACATGATGCTTTCATGGTACATGAAATGTAAAAACACCTCGAATACGACTTTCCTTCACGGTATAGTTGCAAGCCAACAAAACCAACTTGTAATTCTACCATCAAGAACCACACATGTGACTTGACCAAATGAATCTTGAAACCCTACTAGTCACAAAACATGACCAAAACAAGGTCCAACACTAAATAAACACTTAGGGTTTGCTTTTATTTATTTTTGAATTAATTTGGAAATAAGCCCAAAAATGAACTTGTTCCAAATGACCTCAAAATTTTATGTAAGCTTCCTCATGTCAAATTAGTGTACCAAAACAAATTTCATAATTTTTGGAATTATATAGTGGCCTACAAAATCATGAAAATTGCATTTATCAATTAATGGACTGAATTTTTGAACATTACAAATTTATTCAAATTTCAAGTTTCATATTTTTAAACCATACTAGAGCATGTACAGAAGCTACACACAAATTTTCAGAATTTTTGGAGCTATGATTATTTTCCTACAAATTCCCAAAGATTCAGCACTATTCAAAATCAGAAAATATCAAAATCTTACTATTCTTCTCTTTCTGTCTCACTGACAACCCGACCCCACTCGTCAATGACACATAACAGGACACGGCGGCACTACCATCACTGGTCGGCCCAAAACGCGCCGATGGCGACGCTCCGGTGAGGCAGACCGCACCTAAATGATCTACACCATCCTACGAATCCATCCTAATCCTCAGAACGGCAGCAGGCGCATCGGAGGGAGCTCCACGCCGGCCATGGCGGCTTGAGCACGATAGTGCATGTCGTAACCCCGGCAACGATGCAGTAGAGTCTAAAGCGAAGTGAGCATCACATTCAATAGCTCACCGTGATCACGCCGGTGTGCTTGGTGAAGACGGAGATGGTCTGGAACGACGTGGCCACGATGAGGTCGATGGTGGCGGTACTCCGGCCGGCTCCGAGGAAGAAGACGTTGCGCCAGGCGATTTTGGCCAACCCAAGCAACACGAGCAAGCCGAAGAGGAGCGCAAGGCCGAGGCGATTGCGTTGGCGTAGCTAGGCACGACGGACGTGGCTCGACGGTGGCTACGGCGAGCGACGGAGCTGGCTAGCGGCGGAGCAGAGTAGAGGGGAAAAACAGGGACGACGGCGACGATTGCTGCTATTTATAGACGGGAAGAACGCGCTCGGCGTCGACAGATCACGCACGAGCTCGCCACGATGCTGGCTGCGTGTCAACACATGAGGAAGCGGTGCAAATCAATCGGCGGCGACAACTGCGTGGCGCCGACGGCAAGCAGAGAGGTGGCGCTGGCTGATTTTCAATTTTGAAGTATTTACAGAATTGCCACTGCGTTAATTTTGCAAATTACTCACAAATTTTCTAAAGAAGTTGAAAATCTCCAAAAATGAAAGTTGCTCAACTTTTCAAACTCTACAACTTTGCTTCAAGGAACATTTTCAAATTCTGCCTCCATTTTGAAATTTGAATTTGGGGTGCATTTGGGCATTTGAATCATTTCAAAATTACTCCAAATTTTATATGTAAACTTGAAAAACTTTGAATACCAAAGTTGATCCTTATAAAATAATCTTCAACTTTGCTTTTTGTCACAACCCCAAATTCCAAATGGATTTTGAATTAGACAAAAGGGGCAAAAATGACTTTTATGATTTGAATTTGAATTCAAATTTGATTTGTTTTCCTTTTTACTTTAACTTTGATTTTTGACCAGTAACATGGCCCATTAGTGTTATTTGAGTTAAATGACACATGGCCACACATGATCACATGAAATTTGACCCTTGTGGTCATGATCTTTATTTAGGGTTTTGAATCACAACACATATAAAATAACAACTTATGAAATAAAGCTTATTTAGTGAATGCATTCAAAATTTTCTATTTTATGAATGCTTTGCATTGCATATGATGACATGTCAAGTTTTAGTGCTAGGTTAAAACACCAAAGGTGTTACAACCCTTCCCCCTTAAAGAAATCTCGTCCCGAGATTTAAAACCTAAGGCTAAGTAATGGAAAAGGAAATGTGTCAATCTAACACATTATAACTTTATTCAAAAGGCTAGTGAGGGGGTTTTCCATTCTGTTGACAAACGAGACAAGTTACAATATGGACAAGGTATTGCAACTAGATAGAAGCGAAGAAGTTAGGAAAGTTTTCTTCTAAGTAATTCTTGAACTCCCAAGTAGCTTCATCCTTAGTATGTTGATTCCATTGTACTTTGTAGAACTTGATTGTACGTCTTCGAGTGACTCCATCTTTCTGATCTAAGACTCTAATGGGGTACTCGGTATAAGTCAAGTCAGGTTCTAGTTCTACATCACCAAAGTTGATCACTTGGTCAGGTACGTGAAGACACTTCTTTAACTGAGATACATGGAAGATATCATGCACAGCTGACATGTGATCTGGTAGCTTGACACGATAGGCGACCAGTCTACATCGTTGTTGGATTTGAAAAGGACCTACATAATGGGGCGCCAACTTTCCTCGAATCCCGAAATGATGAACTCCTTTCATTAGTGATACCTTGAGGTAGACATAATCTCCCACTTTGAATTCTAGCGGTCGTCTCCTCTTATCAGCATAGCTTTTCTATCGGGATTGAGCTACCTTCATATTGGCTTGTATGAGTTTAACTTTCTCTTCAGCTTCCTTGACCACATCTGGTCCAAAGAACCAATGTTCTCCAGCTTCTGACCAATTTAAAGGTGTCTAACATCTACAGCCATATAATGCTTCGAATGGTGCCATTTTAATGCTCTCTTGATGGCTATTGTTATATGAGAATTCGGCTAAGGGAAGGCATTCATCCCATTTAGCACCATAGGAAAGGACACATGCTCTTAACATATCTTCAATAATTTGATTTACCCTTTCAGTCTGTCCATCTGTTTGTGGATGATAAGCAGAACTACGGATAAGTTTAGTTCCCAAAGGCTCATGTAGACTTTTCCAAAACTTGGATATGAACGATGACCCTCTGTCAGAGACAATGGTCTTGGGTGCCTCATGCAGATTGAAGATTCTATCAAAATAAAGCTTTGCATACTGTTCCGCTCGATATTTATCTCTAACTGGTAAGAAATGAGCTATCTTGGTTAGGCGATCAACAATAACCCATATGGAATTGTAGCCTGCAGATGTCCTGGGCAATCCCACGATAAAGTCCATACAGATATCTTCCCACTTCCAAGATGGAACTGGCAATGAATGTAATGGACCTGCAGTCTTCATATGAACCGCTTTGACTCTTTGACAAATATCACACTTGGCTACATATTGAGCTATTTCTATTTTCATTTTGGTCCACCAATATCTCTTTCTTAGGTCATGATACATTTTGTTGCTACCGGGATGAATGGAGTATCTTGTAGAATGAGCTTCATCAAGAATCTGCTTTCGTAGCTCCAGATTTTTAGGTACTACCAATCTATCCTTGAACCATACAACATATGATTCATCAATCTTGAAACATGTTGATTTTCTAGATCTAACTTTATCCTTGATATGGGCTATGCCCTTACTTTTCCGTTGAGCATCAATGATCTAATCTTTGATAGTGGACTCAACTGCAATATTGGACAGGGAACCTTGTTCTATGATTTATAAATTCAGATGGCCCATCTCTTGACACAATGTTCATTACAGAGGTTTCACAGTCAGACAATGGCAATGACTCTTGCGACTCAGGGCATCGGCAACCACATTAGCCTTGCCCAGATGATAGTGCACTTCTAAGTCATAATCTTTGATAAGTTCTAACCATCTTCTTTGCCTCATATTCAACTCTGACTAAGTGAAGATATATTTCAAACTTTTGTGATCCGTATAGATATGACAGATATTGCCCAATAAATAATGTTGCCAAACCTTGAGTGCATGAACAACAACAGCTAATTCAAGGTCATGGGTGGGATAATGTTCTTCATGCTTCTTGAGTTGTCTGGAAGTGTATGCTATGACACTACCTTCTTGCATCAGAAAACAGCCAATACCAATTCTAGATGCATCACAATAGATATCAAATGGCCTCTCGATATCAGGTTGTGCTAAAACTGGTGCAGTTGTCAACAACTTCTTCAATGTCTAAAAGGCCTTCTCACATTCTATTGACCATACAAACTTAGTTTTATTTTTTAGCAGTCCAGTAATTGGCTTCGCAATTCTGGAGAAGTCAGGGATGAACCAACGATAATACCCTGCCAACCCCAGAAAACTACGAACTTGATGAACAGTGGTAGGCGCTTTCCAGTTAAGGACTTCTACCTTACTCAGATCAACAGCTATACCACCAGTAGATAGCACATGACCCAGAAATTGTACTTCCTCCAACCAAAATGCACATTTACTGAATATGTCATATAGTTGGTGATCTCTTAATCTTTGTAGAACAATGCGGAGATGTTCCGCATGTTCCTCTTTGCTCTTAGAATAGATAAGAATGTCATCAATAAACACTACGACAAACTTATCCAACTCAGGCATGAAAACTGAGTTCATCATGTACATGAAATGAGCCGGGGCATTGGTTAGCCCAAAAGACATGACTAGATACTCATATAGACCATATCGGGTAGTAAACGCTGTCTTCGGCACATCTTCTCGTCTGATCTTAATCTGGTGATAGCCTGATCTCAAGTCTATCTTCGAGAACACCTTAGCTCCCGCAAGTTGATCAAAAAGCAAATCAATTCAGGGTAAGGGGTATTTGTTCTTTATGGTGACTTCATTTAACGGCCGATAGTCAACACATAACCTTAACGTTTGGTCCTTCTTCTTCACAAAGATAGCAGGGCATCCCCAAGGTGATGAATTGGGTTGAATGAAACCCTTGTCTAACAACTCTTGTAGTTGCATTTTTAATTCTGCTAGTTCTTTGGGTGGCATCCTATATGCTCTTCTGGACACAGGTGCCGTTCCTGGCTTCAGATCAATTCTAAACTCTATATCTCGATCTGGTGGCAGACCAGGTAGATCATCGGGAAAGACATCCGTAAACTCACATACCACTAGAATTTTCTCGGCTTCTTCAACAATAGTTGCACAGACTGTTTCCATTGTACTCTTAGGAAAGGGAAGTTGGATGAGAAGTTGGGTTTTGCTGTCAGGTGCATTTACCCTTATGGTTCTACGCAGGACATCTATGATAGCCCCGTATTGGGTTAACCAGTTCATACCAAGGATCACATCTATATCTTGATCCTTTAATATCAGCATATTGGTAGGGAACTCATATCCTCCCAAATCAATAGGTACATGCTAAACTACCTCCCTTGTACAGATTCGTCCCCTGGGCGACTGTATATGATAGGGTTCTTTTGTTTCCCCAATAGTTATCCCATGCTTCATAACAAATGTACGATTGATAAATGTATGGGATGCACCAGAATCAAATAAGGTAATTGCAGGATGCTTAGCAATGGAAAACATACCCATCATTACTAGTTCTCCTTCTGGAATAGATTCCACCTGAGTATAGAAGACCCTTCTAGTTTTCTTCTCAGCCTGACCCTTCTGACTATTCTGAGCATTGCCCTTGTACTAATTCTGAGCTTGAGTAATAGGGGCTTTGGGTGCATCAGGATTGTTCTTCCTAGGATATGGACATTTTTGGGAAAAGTGTCCGGGTTTACCATAATTATAGCATGGATAATTATGATTCTAGGGAGTAGCATTGCGGTTTGCATTATTTGTATTATTTTGCTGCTGCGGTGCTTGATGAGGATAAGGCGTATTAGTTGTAGGGCGAATAAAGATTTGCTACCTGCCTTGGCCTTGTTGTGGGCGGAATGGCATACGGCCATGATTCTAAGGATGGTAGACTATCTTTTGACGCTTTCCACTCGACGATCCGAAAGCAGATATTTTCTTTTTCTTCGCCTCCTTGTGTCGGCGGTAATTCTCCTCTGAAGCGATAGCAATGTTGATTGTCTCATGATAAGTTGCGTTACCACAAGTTGCCATCATGGTCTAAAGTTTAGTGTTCATGCCTCTAAGAAAATGATTCTTCTTCTTCCTGTCAGTATTCACATACTCTATAGCATACTATGACAGGTGATTGAAGCGCCCAACATAATGCATCACCGAGTGCTCCCCTTGCTTAAGAGCCAAGAACTCTTCTAACTTCATGGTCATCACACCGTCTGGAATATAGTGTGCCCTAAAGGCATCCTTAAACTCCCTCTAGGTGATTTGGTGACCAGCGGGCTGTACTGCTACCAAATTTGCCCACCAGGCACCAGCAGCTCCTCGGAGTTGCTATGCCGCAAACCTTGGTTTCTGAATCTCGATACAGTGCATCAGCTCAAATTTTTGCTCTATTGTCCTAAGCCAATTGTCAGCTTCTAAAGGCTCTTCTACCTTAGAGAACATAGGCGGACGTGTGTTAGTAAAATCAACATAGGTTGACTCGTCATTTCCATTATTACGGCAGCCACAATTAGGGTATGGTGCCTGTTAGTTTTGCGCCAATTCCCTTAACAACCTAGCATTCTCTGCCGTTGCATTGATGAGTGCGGTGATGGCATCCGCCATAGTCGAAGGCATTGGTGGAGGATTTGGGCACTCATCATCATCATGCGAGCCACTAGCACCAGTTCGGGTGATAGGATGAGGCATCTACTAGAGAAACATGTTTACTTACATTATTCTTTATTGAAAGCATTTAAAAGGTTTCATGCTATAAAGGGTTACTTATTTAATTTACATGTCTTGTATCCCACAAGACAACCCTGGTATACTAGGAAAGCAGTAAAGGAACTATTACTACTTCGAGCTCTCAGTCATCGGCGTCCATGCCCATATCGGACAAAACCTCATCTTCATCTAAGAAGTACACTAACTCCTCAGGATCCTCCTTCTCTTCTTCATTCTCGACTTCTCCTGGATCTACAATCATTTCTTCATCTATAACTTCACCATCCCCATGAGGAGGATGAAGTTGAGCGTACAACATGTGGACATTCTCATGAAGAATGGCATTGTCCATCTCCAGGTCTTCTACGTAGAACTCCAACTCATGGACGCATTCATTGGCCACATCCTCTCGTGTCTAGGCTTCATTCCATAGCTCCATGGTCATGGTGATGCCCCTTTGCATTTCTGCCAGATCCTCTTGATCTTTGGCATGAGCTCAATGAAGAGTGTTGAGCTCCTTGGTAAGGTTCTCAATGTTGGTGGGGTTGCTTGAAGATCCTTCATCTCCTAGGTTCTTGGAACTTCCTTCACCAAGTTCATGGTTTTGTGGTGCCAACTGGTGATGAGGGACTCCATGAGGTCCGGTGGACTTGCGTGTGGTTACCTTGGTCTTTGCCATAGTCTGTAGAATTTAGGGTAGAACTATAAGAATAGCTTGGGGATAATGGAGGTTAGCAAGAATGGGATTGACATTACTTACCCAACCACTATTAAGGGGAATTATTATGCAAGGTGCTCAAGCATGATGCATGAATCGATCTTACGAATCTAGGTACAAAAGATTTATATAATCATAAGCACTAGATTTTTAATACATAGGACAAACCTAATCATATTATCCACCACAAACTTTCAAATAAGATAGGATAGAGTCTAGATCAAAGGTAAGAAGAAAGAAATTTGAACTTTAAAATATAAAGTTTAATTTCTTTGATCCAAATCAATTTGAAGGTTTTCCAAAGTAACCTACAATGATCTTAGATGGGAACTGCTCTGATACCAGCTGTGGCAGAACCTCCTAAGAAATCGGGCCCGCATGCACCTATCGTTGTCTCGACAGACCTTAGATAGCGTACACGAGTTCCCAACAACTTAACAGGTCTGTCGGGTGTCCTCGGGAAACCCGAATCATCCATGATTCTCTTTTCAAACAGGATCCCAATCATAGATATTGTAGATTACAATAGTTTATTCAAATATATACATCAGAGTAAAAGATAGCGAAAGTCTTAAGATGACATAGTTTACAAACTAGTTGTTTTCAAACTTACAATACCATAAGTGTCATACAACCATAGTAGCGGGATAATATTACATTAACATTATTTATCATACAAACTAGTGCCTTGTCCAAAGGCCATTCATCATTCCTCATCGTCATTGACTTCAAACACAAACATGCAGCAGGGACCAAAACAAGCCTGCACATGTGACTCACCTGCAACAAGGGTTAACAAACCCTGAGTACAAAAGTACTCAACAAGACTAACCCGACATAAAGGGGTGTAAGACTTTTAGAGATGCAGGGGTTGGGGCAAGGTAAGGATGTAGCAAGATTCAAAGTTCTTTGCCAAAAGCTTACTATTCTTATCTTATTTTCAAGTTTTACCCCAAAGTCCTTTTAGTTCATTATCTCAACTAAATGTACATTTCCCATATTCCAATCCTTCTCATATTTTAGTAATTCACCAGTCCTGCATTGCTTCTATAATGAATCGAGTCTCCATATCCACGGAGCACCGGCAATTCGAATTGATTCAAGTCCCAGCTAGGGATTCCTTATCACACGACATATGTAGAACTTAATCTTACATATATCAACCTTGCTACCAGATCCTCCTATACTAAGCCGTCTCCACGGCACCCGAGAGCACAGCACACCTCAAATCCGGCCACATTCCAGCCATGAGGGTACACGCTACTCCCGCCATCTCTCCACTCCTAGTGCGTGGGCATTCGTCTTAGTATCGAATTAGCCAAAGTAGGCTTACCGGAGTATGTGACCAGTACTACAAAGTGCCTCGTTCAGAAGATCCACAATGAGTGGCCTTTAAGCGACATAGTCGGCAACATTACCCAACATTCAAGATAAGTCACCCGACTAGTCTCTAGTTCATTCTATCATCTTTCTTTCTTTGGCCAGTATGCCATCTTTGATTGTATCGAAACTTTTACTTTGAAAGCCTACCATAAAGCATACTAAGCATTCTACGCCTTTGTAAATGAAATCATTTTCAAGGATGGTAAACAATTAACAAGGTAGGCAATGCATCAAGTAGGTAACATTTGAAATAATCAACTTAATGCAATAGGTAACATAGGTGATAAACTTTTCAAAGTAAACAAGGTAATGGTTTAATGCATAAACCGGGGCTTGCCTTCGTTGACGATCTCAGGTTTCGGATCAGTACCACAATTATCGAATCCCGTGACAACCGGAAATTCTTCCAGAACTTGCTCAACTAGAATCATTTCACTCTTGGGTTCTACATGAAATGATAACATATGCTTTAACATGATGATAATGTAAACATGATGCTTTCATGGTACATGAAATGTAAAAACACCTCGAATACGATTTTCCTTCACGGTACAGTTGCAAGCCAACAAAACCAACTTGCAATTCTACCGTTAAGAACCACACATGTGACTTGACCAAATGAATCTTGAAACCCTACTAGTCACAAAACATGACCAAAACAAGATCCAACACTAATCAAACACTTAGGGTTTGCTTTTATTTATTTTTGAATTAATTTGGAAATAAGCCCAAAAATGAACTTGTTCCAAATGACCTCAAAATTTTATGTAAGCTTCCTCATGTCAAATTAGTGTACCAAAACAAATTTCATAATTTTTGGAATTATACAGTGGCCTACAAAATCATGGAAATTGTATTTATCAATTAATAGACTAAATTTTTGAACATTACAAATTTATTCAAATATCAAGTTTCATATTTTAAACCATACTAGAGCATGTACAGAAGCTACACACAAATTTTCAGAACTGTTGGAGCTATGATTATTTTCCTACAAATTCCCAAAGATTTAGCACTATTCAAAATCAGAAAATATCAAAATCTTACCGGTCTTCTCTTTTTGTCTCACTGACAACCCGACCCCACTCGTTAGTGACACATAACAGGACACGGCAGTGCTGCCATCACTGGCCGGCCCAAAACGCGCCGACGGCGACGCTCCGGTGAGGCAGACCGCACCTAAATGATCTACACCATCCTACGAATCCATCCCAATCCTCAGAACAGCAGCAGGCGCACCGGAGGGAGCTCCACACCGGCCATGGCGGCTCGGGCACGACGGCGCATGGCATAACCCCAGCAACGATGCAGTAGAGTCTAAAGCGAAGCGAGCATCACGTTCAGTAGCTCACCACGATCACGCCGGTGTGCTTGGTGAAGACGGAGATGGTTTGGAACGACATGGCCACGGTGAGGTCGATGGTGGCGGTACTCTAGCCGGCTCTGAGGAAGAAGACGTTGCGCTGGGTGATTCCGGCCAACCCAAGCAACGCGAGCAAGCCGAAGAGGAGCGCAAGGCCGAGGCGATCACGTTGGCGTAGCTAGGCACGATGGACATGGCTCGACGGTGGCTACGGCGAGCGGCGGAGCTGGCTGGCAGCGGAGCAGAGCAGAGGGAAAAAACGGGGACGACGGCGGCGGTTGCTGCTATTTATAGACAGGAAGAACGCGCCCGGTGTCGACAGATCACGCACGAGCTTGCCACAGTGCCGGCTGCGTGTCAACGTGCGAGGAAGCGGCGCAAATCAATCAGCGGCGACAACTGCGTGGCGCCAGCGGCAAGCAGAGAGGTGGCGCTGGCTGATTTTCAATTTTGAAGTATTTACAGAATTGCCACTGCATTAATTTTGCAAATTACTCACAAATTTCTAAAGAAGTTGAAAATCTCCAAAAATGAAAGTTGCTCAACTTTTCAAACTCTACAACTTTGCTTCAAGGAACATTTTCAAATTCTGCCTCCATTTTGAAATTTGAATTTGGGGTGCATTTGAGCATTTGAATCATTTCAAAATTACTCCAAATTTTATATGTAAACTTGAAAAACTTTGAATACCAAAGTTGATCCTTATAAAATAATATTCAACTTTGCTTTTTGTCACAACCCAAAATTCCAAATGGATTTTGAATTAGACAAAAGGGGCAAAAAGGACTTTTATGATTTGAATTTGAATTCAAATTTGATTTGTTTTCCTTTTTACTTTAACTTTGATTTTTGACCAGTAACATGGCCCATTAGGGTTATTTAAGTCAAATGACACATGGCCACACATGATCACATGAAATTTGACCCTTGTGGTCATGATCTTTATTTAGGGTTTTGAATCACATCACATATAAAATAACAACTTATGAAATAAAGCTTATTTAGTGAATGCATTCAAAATTTTCTACTTTATGAATGCTTTGCATTGCATATGATGACATGTCAAGTTTTAGTGCTAGGTTAAAACACCAGAGGTGTTACATAAGATTTATAGGAGGAGAGTCCTAATTGGACTAGGTCTTCTGTCTTCCTTGCGGGGTATCCTGTGGGTCCCGTACCAACAGAAACCCTCTGCTTCCTTGATGCCTACTCCGGCTACCATCAAATCGCAATGAAAGAATTCGACCAGCTTGCGACATCTTTCATCACCCCCTTTGGATCGTTCTGCTATGTCTCAATGTCATTCGGTCTAAAGAACACTGGGGCTACGTGCCAGCGCTGTATGCTCAAATGCTTCGAGGACCTCATCGGGTGGATCGTTGAGGCCTACGTCGACGGCATTGTAGTTAAATCCAAACAGGCTGACCACCTCGTTGCCAATCTTGAGCAGACCTTTGCAAAACTCCAAGCGAATGGCATCAAACTCAACCCTGAGAAGTGTGTTTTTGGGGTCCTGAGGGGTATGCTGCTCGGCTTCATCGTCTTCGAGCGTGGCATCGAAGCCAACCTAGAGAAAATCTCAGCCATCACAAGGATGGGCCCAATTTAGAACAAAAAGGGGGTTTAGTGAATCATAGGGTGCCTCACCACCCTCAGCCAATTCATCTCGCACCTCGGCAAACGAGGTCTCCACCTTTATAGAATCCTAAAGAAAGCCGACCGCTTCAAGTGGACATCCGAGGCCCTGGAGGCACTTGACATGGTCAAACTACTTTTGACAAGGCCCCTGATCCTAGTTCCTCCAAGCAATGGAGAATCACTCCTGCTATACATAGCGACCACCACGCAAGTGGTTAGGGCCGCCCTAGTAGTAGAGCAGGAGGAAGAGGGGCACGCCCTCAAGGTACAGTGCCCTGTGTACTTCATTAGCAAGGTACTATCCGACTCCAAAACCCACTACTCCCAAACCCATAGAATCTCCATCGAGGAGAGGCCAACGGGCCACCTGAGCCTACCGAATGGCTCAGGCATCTACCAGGAGGCGGGTTAAGAAGTAGTGGAATGCCACATGAGGCTCTGCCGACCCCGTCAGTGAATGATGGACCCAGATTCCACACGAACATACCCATTAGCGAGCTCATTGAGCGCAACACTCGAGCCATCAAGGCAAGTGTCATCAACTCAACCCCTCCAGTTGTGGAAACCGAGGACAGGGTGATGCGTGAAACATGACCGACCCTTATCAGACCCTAAGGGGCTCGAGAGCTCGAGCCGCTCGATCTGAGATCGAGAGACCAAGGTTTGAAGGCTGACCCACAAAGGGTCTAAGACTGCCTCGCATCCAATAAGAGCCAGGAGAGAAAACACAGATGAGCCTCAGCGGCCTTTGCCCAACCCGTATTGAGGCGAGAAGGGTCATCTCAACCTTGTAAGTTCAATCTAGCCTCTTGCCGAGCCCATAGAGTCCATATTAAGGGGGAATCTATTGGAAGGCAGGTCAAGGAGCAACGGAACACCGCCCGAGAGCTTTGCCAACCCTGTCGCAAAGCAGCAGGATCAGATTTCATTCGAACATCACCGTTAGCGAGCTCATCAGGCACGTCACTCGAGCCATCGAGGCAAGTGACATCGCCTCAATCCCTCCAGTTGTGAAAAACCATGGACGGGGCGATAGTCACAAAATGAGCCGACCCTTGACAGAATCCCCACGATGCGCGGTGGATCGGGGAAGGCTGGGCCAGCGATAAGACCAAACACACGGTCACAGAACCATCACCAAAATCCAAAGTAAGGGGTACGTGTGAATACAAGAGCAAGTTCGCTACCCTCGTTTCGGTCTCTAGTAACATCCAGCCCCAACAGCTGCAAGGGGTCGGATCTTACCCGTGGGCTAACAAAGGTATAAATACCTCCTCTTTTTCGAAACATTCATTGCATCATACCTTTTCCTCGCACTAAGGATTGGCGACAAAGTTCATGGGAACAGATAAACGAGCACGCCTGGTAAGATAGCAAAAAACCCACGCCCCGACGGCTACGGTAACTTTGCTCACCAGCATAATCAAAATTTCCCCCTTATACACCTCGGGCCCTATGGTCTTAACAAACAGAAGGGTCAGATCGCATAAACCTTTTTTCTCGATTGCAGAAGGGAAGAAAGTAAGATCAAAATGAATGAAACAAAATTACGAAACAAAACTATTTTCGGACACGAAGGTATCAACACTTGCCCACATATTACAGATTAATGTTTGGCAAGCTTATCTAACTAACTACTTCCTCGAAGGGAGAACCATGTCTTTCAGCCTATTTGCTAGGTTTCGTGCAATGGGAGTCACCGCCTTCTCAATCTGATCCAGCTCAGAGTTTTCATAGCCAGGCGCGAAGCCGAGGCTCATTACCTCCAAGTTGATTTCTTGATCATAGTGAGAGCGGGCAACAGTAAAGGCTTGGGTGATCCTGGCATGAAAGGCATCCTCCTCAAGCTAGCCCACCCGTGCTGTGATACCCATGGCATGGGCCGCAAGTGAGCTGGTTTCCTCTAGCTACGCCACCCCTAGGTCATTGAAGACCACCCTGATGGTGGCACGTAGGAGATCATGCTCATCACTCTCAGCCTAAAGAATCCCCTGCACCTCAGCGAGCTCCGTGGCTAGCCCGGCAGAGACGTTCTCAGCCTCTAGCCTTTGGGTCACGATGACTCCAAGATCCACTCAGAGGGAGTTGACCACCTGACGTGTCTTGTTGTGCTCTTGGATGGCCCGGTCGCGCTCCTCGCGGACCAAGCTATGCTCCGACCAGAGTCTTTCCGTGGTCTGGCGCAACTCATCTCGCTCCCCGCGTAGTCGGGTGATCTCCCCGACGTCGTGATTCACCCTCTCCTATAGGGCTGTGGACCTTTCCTCAGCCCTCAGCTTGAGATCCTGCTCTGTCTCTAGCTCAGCTAGGAGGTCGACGGCCTACTGGCTGGCCTCGGCATCCTTTTGGAGCAGCTCATCCCGCTCCTTTTGAACCCTGGCAGCCACCTCCTCGTCCCGCTACACCCTTGTCGACAGATCTTGGAACATCTCGTGGACCTCCTCCGCGTCCCGACATGCCTTAGCTTCCCGCTGTTGGGCGACAGCAAGCTAGGTGCTCACATCTCCGCGTAGCTAGGCCTCCTTGGTGAGGCGGTCCTATTCCACCTTTTGCTCGTGGAGGAACTAGGATTTCCCCTGGCTACGAGCAATAAGGGACTAAAAAGAAGACCTGTATCAAAAATACAAGAATACATGAAGAAAAGAAGAAAGCGGGAGGGAAGATCAAGCGCATACCTGGCCAGTGGGAACAATGACATCACGCAGGATGCCTCTAGCCTACCTCAAGGCATCCATCATGGCTGAGAACCCAATGTTAAGACTCTCTCACTCCATGCTCTCGGAAGCATCGTCAAGCGAGAAGAGAGTCGACGTTGGGTCCTAAGGCGCCATCCACCAGAGCGGTGGCTCACCCCGCTTAGGCGACCCCCTGCTGATCCTCTCCACCACTACCACTACGCCCGGGGACCCTCTAGCCATGCCCTCCTCTATCTGGCCCACCTCGAGCATTACCGCTAGGGCCACTGGTGGCACAGATTGTGCCGCTCCCACGGACACCGCCGTGGCTGTGTCTGGCTGCTCCTAACTTGGCGCGGTCATGGCCACCTCCACTTGCGATTCCGGGGGCTTGACTTGCGATGCCGCACCCACCATAGGAGGCACCACAGGCGTGGGTGGTGGCTCCGTCCCCTCCAAAGTAGGCGGCGGAGTCACCTCTACCGTTGTCTGCCCGGCAACCCCCGAGGGCGCTTCCTCAGCCCCGGCGCTCACCTGACCTACCGAGGGCACGGGTGCCACCGCTGGTGGCACCTGACCGGTCGACAAGGCTGCAACATTAGCTTCGCTCTTGCCCAAAACAGGAGTGACGTCAAGCGACAACACCCGTTCTGCCTGAAGAGCGACACTCTTCTTAGGCGCCAGCGCCAAGGAACAACCCCGTCGCAAGAGTATGTAAAAAGTCAAAAGGCATAAGGTCACACTGAAAAACCAAAAAATAGAGGAATCGGTGACTTACTCTAGTGCTATTGGGCGACGACCTAGGTGCCATCAAGTACAAGGGGAGCGCGTGGCTCATCAGTGGTGCCACCTTCCGCGTGTGGTAGGCGCCGATGATCCCCGACCCCCTCACACCCCTCTCCTTCAGAATTTGGAGAGCAGCGAGATGGTCCTTGGTCCTTTTCTTATCTTTGTCCGGGACACCCCACTTCCACAACCCTGGGACCTCTTCGATGAGGCGCCCAAAGAACATCGGCAAGGGGGTGGCCATGTCGTCCTTAACGTAAAACCACTACGAATGCCACCCCTTATTTGAGGTCGATAGATGCATCAACGGGTTGTCATTCGCCCGGTTGTTGCGCAGATGAATGCTGACACATCCCATCGGCATGCTCAGCTCTTGCTTCCCAACCTGCTTCTTCGATAGGTTGATGGCAAAGAAATACCGCCACAGATCAAAGTGGAGACTAATCCCCAGGAACCCCTCACATAGGGCAACGGACGCCGCAATATGCTAGACCTCATTTGGATTAAGGTGCTACAACTCCACCTGGTAGTAATCCAACAAAGCCCGAAGGAACTTATCAGCAGGTACGGCGAATCCCCGCTCGTGGAAGAGAGCAAAGGACACGACATATCCTTCGGGCGGCGATGGCTCATCCTCATCACCGGGCAGCCGCCACTCCTTGACAGTGAACAATGGGCGAAGGAGGCCATGTCGGACAAGGCCCTCCAGGCGCTGAGGGGTGATGCTGGATCCACACCATGACTCCATTGAAACAATGGGGAAAGGGATGGATGCGAGCTTGATGGCGGCTGCGATATGGATGCGAGCTTGATGACGACAGCGATGTGGATGCAGAAGGCTTAGGTGATTGGCGGCGGAGGTTGTAGATACAAAGGCGAGGGGCGAAGTATGGAACCCTAAGGGCGAACCCCGTGGTTTTATAGGGGCGATGGATGCGAGAAGAGCAACCATCCGCCTCAATCTTTGAGCTTACCATGACGCTCCACCATGTCACGTCGGGGGATACGCGCCCGCTATCCCTATCCTTTCCCACCAAAACTGCACCAGACGGTTCGCCTTCCCAAGCGGACCGGACTCTTTTCCCATAGAGGGGACATGGGTAAAAAAGCTTCTTCTCTGACTCACCTAGGCCTAGGAGTCCAAGGGCTGGACCAATAGCCTCAATGGCCACCCCAACGAGGGATGGGCCCATGAGCGACTAGGGCTCAGGTACACAAGCATCAGTGGAGCCTTGATCCATAGTCGAGCCCCAGCCAGGCTGACCCTAAATGAAATTCCCACGAACAAGATACCAGGGTTTCCTTAAAACTATCTAGTTGACAAAAACCGAATCTCACAACCTTACCCGCGAAGGGTCTGAAATTACCCCTCGGCTGATTCTGTCCGAATCACCCAAGGGCTCAGGGCTACACCGACAGGTGCGCTCGCGTGCACCCTCTAGCGAATCAAAATACCCCCAGCCGATTCTGCTCGAATCACCTAGGGGCTTGGGGGCTACACCCGTCGGGTGCGCTTGCACGCACCCTCTGGCGAATCGAAATACCCCCTGGTCGATTCTGCCCGAATCACCTAGGGGCTCGGGGGCTACACCAGTTGGGTGCGCTCGCACGCACCCTCTAGAGAATCAAAACACCCTCGAGCGATTCTGCCCAAATCTCCCGGGGGCTCGGGGGCTACTGTTGGGGACCTAATACCGGGGTACCCAGTGAGGTAGAACTAATAACCATCGAACATTGACACTTCCGGTCAGACAAGAATGCTACCGCGCTTCTTGCCCAAATGATGGAAGATTGGTCCTGCCTCGCTCGACCCTCGAAGGCTAGACTCTACCTCGCTCGATGGCTAAGGGCTGGCTCTACCTCACCCGACGTCCGAGGGCAGGCTCCACCTCGCCTGACCTCGAGGGCTAGACTTCGCCTCGCCCGATGACTGAGGGCTAGCTCCACCTCACCCGATGACTGAGGGCTAGCTCCTCCTCGCCCAATGACTGCACCCTGATCCTTCATAAAGATGGGCACAGGGTACGATAGGACATTTGAGTCAACCGTAGTATCGAGGGCCATGCCCTGTACGCCTGTAGGAAGGCACCGTCAGGATACGATGGGATAGGCGCTTTAAGCCTTTTTTGACCTAACAGTGCCCAAACAGTGTTGTAGGCACCGACTTTTGTCCCACAGTGTAGTAGGCGCCGCCATCAGCCCTCGGATGTGGATACTAACACAAGCATGCGACAACCACTATGATCCAAGATAGAATTCACATCACCTACAATGACGGACGTAGGGTCACTTCCCCGTCTACTCCCCAAAGGGTCGTAGCTTGGCCCTCTAACACTCCGCACCATCCGCCAGCGTAGGATGGGACGCACCCACTTGCTGATAGGGGCTAGGGCATGGCCCTATAAGGATCAGCGAACACGCCATCCCTGACATGGTCTGCCATGTTAGTAGGGCAGGCACATGGGAAAAGGAATACCAGACTCCCCCAAAGGATCTTCTCTACCTTTGATTTTTTCCTCTTTCTCCCATCTGTAACCCCTGCTCCCCCTTGGTCTATAAAAGGGAGGGCAGGGCACCCCACTAAGGGGACTGATTTTTGATTGATCGTTTTTGACACACAACACCCAGCCAAGCAGCAACCGTGCTCTTGACATCCTTTCGATCTTTCCATCAGAGACTTGGGACCTGTCCCTCTCTCAACCATTTGTACCCCCTACTACAAACCTTTTTCGATACTAATAACATAAGCAGCCATAGACTGGATGTAGGGACGTTCTGCCTGAACCAGTATAAACCTTGTGCCCTTTAGTACACCATCAGAGCCTAACACGCAACAATTATAAATTTACTAGCCGGTGCTTGTTCGAAACACTAACACCTAGTAGCCCACACCTTGCTATTGTCCTTGCCTCACTGCCTTCTGGCTGCTTGAATATGATGGTGCGCCCCCCTGCTCTAAAGCCATCAATCATCTAATTTATTTGCATCGCGTCGCATTGTCGAGTCGTTGTTTGCCCTTTCTTTTTCTCTGCTTGCCTACGTCGGCTTGTCTCTTGTTTGTGTACTAGATGAGCACAATAGTTTCATTTACTTTTCCTAGCATGGTGTGCAGCATACTCGCCTTGCTTTGCAATTATGCACCATCTCGTCTTACGTCGTGGCTCTGCACCTCGACGTGTCGTTTTGCACGCGTCACTATCCTTCACTCCCTCACTTGTGTCGCGTTTGAATTTTTAATGGGAGCACATGGCTCTGTCGTGCCCACGCCCCACTGCTCCCTCTCCTCATGCTCCTTCTTGTGCATGCCAAGGCTGAGTTGCTATCTGGCTCTGCTTGTCCATGCCATGCAGGCTGGGTCACCTCCGAGCTACTACTGCTACTCTAGCTCTGTACCAGCGCCCCTTCTTTTTCCTTGCTATAGCATCATCAATGCCTTGCTTGTCTCTATTTCTCTGATTGCCTGCCTCTACTTGTCTCTTCTTGGATGAGCGCTGTAGGCCACGTGCATTTGCTTTCTCACAATCTTGCTTGGGAACGCCCAATAGGAAGATTGCTAAGCCACTGCTTGCTCATTCCCTTCCTCTGCTTGCCTTTGCCGGGTCGGCGCTCACCATGCTCGCTACCTCACAGCGCCCGCCATGGCCACACTGCTATCGCCGGCCTTTCCCTCGTGAGCACACATGACCCATGGCCTCATGCTATGTTTCCCCCATGCCGTCGTCCTTCTCGCCCACTGCGGCTCCTTTTGTTCCCCCCCCCCCGCGTGCCGGCAACCCCTCCTCTTCCTCCTCCGCCGGCCGTGTGTGGCTCCATGCCCCGTCCTGGTCCATGCTAGACTGGCGACTCCACAGTGCTGCCTTCCCATGCCCTCCTCCCCATGTGCCCGCAGCAACTGCTATGCCATGCCCATCTCGGTCTGCGCATAGCTCCACCTCGCCTCGCTCCTCCTTTTCACGCTGCTGACTGCACTGCCCCGCGCCATCCTCTCGAGCGCCTTCCTCGCAGCCATAGTCGAGCAAAGCGCCATCCACCATAGCTGCTCCCGTCATCGGCCATCGCACGCGCAAGTGCTCCTAGGTTCTATGCCGCATCCCTATTGTGGTCGTGCTGCTATCGCAGCCTGCCTTAGCGAACACCTATTCGCAAGCAGCCGCAGCCACTGCGCAACCACCACGCTAGGAGCACCATCGCCATGGCTGCCCTCCCTTCCGATCTAAAATTCATCATACACAAGGTATATCCCTCCAATTCTTTGAATCCCTAGCATCGTGAGGAAGTTATAGAGAGCTTTGAAGTGGATCAGAAGCCATTAGTTCAACGGTGCACATGTGCATGCCATTTTCGTCGCTGGCCACCGCGCACAGTCCTTCCATGGACGCCGCCATGGGTGTGCCCATGGCTAGCTCGGCTCGGAGCACCCCATGCCTAGCATGACTAGTAGCGGCTCTACCTCGACCTCCTGAGCCCCATGCGTTTGCTTTTGGAGTTCTCCAAGGAGGAGCTCATGGACATGTGTGAGCAAGTGCATACTTGCTTTGAGATGAAGAGAAAGGAGTGCAAGGAATTGAACAAGAAAGTCAAATTTCTTGAGCAATCCCTTGATGAGCTCAATGCCACTCATGAGAGGCTAATGGAAGCCCATGAGAAGCTTCGCAAAGCTCACTCTAAGCTTGAGAAAGCTCACTCCTCTCTCATCGAGCAAGTCAAAGAGGAAGCCAAGAAGGAGCAAGTGATTGTATCATGTGATGTGGGACTAACATGTGATCTTATTGATGAATCTTTTTATAAGCCCATTATAGTTGCTCCCACTAACACTTCTTGTAGCACTACTACTACTTCACCTTTGAGTGATGGACTCACTTGTGATGCCTCATTAATGGTGGAAAATGAGACCCTCAAGGAGGAGGTGAATGAGCTCACTCGTGCCTTAGGCAATGCCTATGGTGGAGATGCCCGCTTGCTAAAGTGCTTGGGTAGCCAAAGGTTTTCTCTCAACAAAGAGGGATTAGGCTATACCCCCAAGAAAGGCAAGGCAGCCTTTGTCACTCCCAAAGTTAACTTTGTGAAGGGCAATGGTCAGTTTTGCAATAGATGCAAGCAAGTTGGACATGTAGAGCAATATTGCAAGATTAACAAGAACCAGCTACCTATTGTATCCTCAATTAAATTTGATTCTTGTTATATGCTTGTTAAGGGTGCCAATGGTGTGAAGGCTAAGTTCATAGGTACACCAATTGTGGGCCCAAAGAAGAATGCCATTTGGGTACCAAAGACCTTGGTAACTAACCTTTAAGGACCCAAGCAAGTTTGAGTATCTAAAAAGAATTGGTCTTCTTTTGTAGGTCAATTATAAAGCCGGAGGAAGACATTGGGTGCTTGATAGTGGGTGCACACAACACATGACCGGTGATCCAAAAATGTTCAATTCAATCAATGAAAACAAGAGCAATGGGATTGATAGTATCACATTTGGTGACAATGGCAAAGGCAAGGTCAAAGGGCTTGGTAAGATTTCAATATCCAATGACTTGAGCATTTCCAATGTGCTACTAGTAGAGAGCTTGAACTTCAACCTTTTGTCGGTAGCTCAATTATGTGATCTTGGTTTTAAGTGCATATTTGGTGTGGATGATATAGAAATTATAAGTGTAGATGGCTCTAACTTGATATTCAAAGGATTTAGATATGAAAATATATACTTGGTTGATTTCAATTCTAAAGAAGCTCAATTGACAACATGTTTGATCACTAAGTCTAGCATGGGTTGGTTATGGCATAGAAGGCTTGGTCATGTTGGAATGAAACAATTAAACAAGTTGATTAAGCATGACTTAGTTAGAGGCTTGAAAGATGTCACATTTGAGAAGGATAAGCTATGTAGTGCATGTCAAGCCAGAAAACAAGTTGGTAACACACATCCTAAGAAGAGCATGATGAGCACATCTAAGGCATTTGAGTTGATGCACATGGACTTGTTTGGACCAACCACATACACAAGCATTGGTGGAAACAAATATGGATTTGTGATTGTGGATGATTTTACTAGATACACATGGGTATTCTTTCTTGTTGACAAGAGTGATGTATTTGCAACATTCAAATCATTTGTCAAGAGCATTCACAATAAGTTTGAAACAACCATCAAGAAAGTTAGAAGTAACAATGGTAGTGAATTCAAGAACACTAGAATTTATGAGTTGTGTGATGAATTTGGAATTAGACATCAATTCTCGGCCAAGTACACTCCTCAATCAAATGGCTTAGTTGAAAGGAAGAATAGAACTATGATTGACATGGTAAGATCAATGTTGAGTGAGTATAATGTGAGTCATTCATTTTGGGCTGAAGCAATCAACACGGCTTGCTATTATAGAAACCAACTCTATTGTCACCCCATGATGGAGAAGACACCTTATGAGCTTTTGAATGAAAGAAAGCCTAACATAGCATACTTTCAAGTTTTTTTGTTGTAAATGCTACATATTGAAGAAAGGCACTAGATTGAGTAAGTTTGAAAGGAAATGTGATAAAGGTTTCTTGCTTGGTTACTCCACTACTAGCAAGGCTTATAGAGTTTGGAATTTGGCTAGTGGTACTCTTGAGGAGGTTCATGATGTGGAGTTTGATGAAACAAATGGTTCCCAAGAGGAAGACAAGAATCTAGATGATGTAAGAGGCATTCAATTAGTCAATGCAATGAAGAACATAGACATTGGTGATATAAGGCCTAGAGAAGTGATTGATGTTGAAGATGACAAGAATCAAGTGCTCTCTAACTCAAATGTGCAAGCTAGTGGTTCTCATGATCAAGTTCAAGCAAGAACTAGTGATGACAAAGTGCAAGATCAACAACAAGTGGCTAGTTCATCATCTCAACCAAGTGATCTATCAAATGTAAGTAATCAAGTGCAAGTGCTTCAACCAACCAATGTTGCAAGAGATCATCCCTTGGACACTATCATTGATGATATTTCAAGAGGTGTACAAACTAGATCAAGATTGGCTTTATTTTGTGAGCATTTCTCATTTGTGTCATCCATTGAACCTAAGACGATAGATGAAGCTTTGAAGAATGTTGATTGGGTCAATGCTATGCATGAAGAGCTAAACAACTTCACAAGAAACCAAGTATAGAAGTTAGTTGAGAGGCCTAAGGATCATAATGTGATTGGAACCAAGTGGGTCTTTCGGAACAAGCAAGATCAAGATGGGATAGTAATAAGAAACAAAGCAAGATTAGTGGCTCAAGGTTATACTTAAGTTGAAGGTCTTGACTTTGGAGAAACATATGCCTCGGTTGTAAGATTGGAAGCAATTAGGATCTTGTTAGCCTATGCTTGTGCCCACAACATCAAGTTGTACCAAATGGATATGAAGAGTGCATTTCTCAATGGGTACATCAATGAGCTTGTGTATGTTGAGCAACCTCCCAGTTTTGAAGATGAGAAGAAACCCAACCATGTTTACAAGTTGAGAAAGGCTTTGTATGGATTAAAACAAGCACCTAGAGCATGGTATGAGAGATTAAGAGATTTCCTACTCTCTAAGGGATTCAAGATGGGAAAGGTTGACACCACTCTCTTCACCAATAAGCTTGGAAATGACTTATTTGTAATGCAAATCTATGTTGATGATATCATTTTTGGGTCAACAAATCAAGATTTTTGTGAGGAGTTTGGCAAGATGATGGCAAGTGAGTTTGAGATGTCCATGATTGTAGAGCTTAGCTACTTCCTTGGTCTTCAAATCAAGCAAATCAAGAATAGCACATTTGTGAGTCAAGGCAAGTATATCAAGGACATGCTCAAGAAGTTTGGAATGGATGATGCTAAAGCTATTAATACACCAATGGGAACAAGTGGAAGCTTGGATAGTGATGCTAGTGGCAACATGGTGGATCAAAAGATGTATCGGTCTATGATTGGAAGTCAAGGCAAGTATATCAAGAACATGCTTAAGAAGTTTGGAATGGATGATAGTAAAGCTATTAGTACACCAATAGGGACAAGTGGAAGCTTGGATAGTGATACTAGTGGCAATATGGTGGATCAAAAGAAGTATCGGTCTATAATTGGAAGCCTACTCTATGTGACCGCATCAAGGCCAGATGTGATGTTTAGTGTATGCATGTGTGCTAGATTTCAAGCCTCACCAAGAGAAAGTCATTTGAAGGTAACAAAGAGAATATTGAGGTACTTGAAGCATACACAAAATGTTGGATTGTGGTATTCCAAAGGAGCAAGATTTGAGTTGATTGGATATTTAGACTCTGATTATGTGGGATGCAAAGTTAAGAGAAAGAGCACATCAGGCACATGTCAACTATTGGAAAGATCACTTGTGTCTTGGTCATCAAAGAAGCAAAATAGTGTAGCACTTTCAACCACCGAAGCGGAGTACATTTTGGCTGGTAGTTGTTGTGCTCAATTACTTTGGATGAAGGCTACTTTGAGTGACTTTGGAATCAAATTCAAGCAAGTGCCATTGCTATATGACAATGAGAGTGCCGTAAAGCTCACCAACAACCCGGTTCAACATTCAAGAACAAAGCATATTGATGTCCGCCATCATTTCATAAGAGATCACCAACAAAAAGGGGAAATTTGCATTGAGAGTGTGGGCATCGAAGATTAACTTGCCGATATCTTCACCAAGCCACTTGATGAGAAGAGGTTTTACAAGCTAAGGAATGAATTGAACATACTTGATTTCTCAAATATGTGTTGATACACCCCCCATTATATGACATGCCTCTCCTTTGAGCAAAGCAAGGTAAAGTTGATTGACATGTCATCCATCCATTGCTAAGGACTTGTTTAGTGCATCTAGTCATTCCTATCATGTCCTAGGCTCATTCATTAAAATCAAATGAATTTGATGCTTGTATGGTACCACTATTGCTTGTATGTTTGAAATGATCTAGTGGTAACATATGCCATGTTTGTGGGCTTGTAAACCTAGTATTTGATCTAGAAAATAAGCTATAAGTGTTTAACTCAACATGGTACAAGATAACCCTTATTTAGAGGTGTGAAGAAGCTTGTCCTTGGATCAAACTAAGTTAAATATCTTTTGCAAGTAATCTAGATTAAACCAAATTAGGAAAATGATCCTCATTTCACATGGTTTCACCCCAACTTATCTATAATTTGAGCTCACCTTTTGTGATAATTGTTGACAAAGGGGGAGATAAATTCACAAAGATAGTAAGATAGGAGAAGCAAATAAATGAAATGACATTGTAAAGGAAAAAATAAAAAATGCACACAAGTAGGGGGAGCAAGCTCATAAACTTGTATGTTGCATTTTGATGTGCATTTCATGTATTTGCTTGCATAGCACAAGTTCTAAATTTCAATATCCATGCTTGTGTGGTGTATGCTAGTTATATGCTTGAATGGTGAAATAAAAAACTAGCATGCATAGGCTAAAGTAACTAGACTTATGTTCATTTTATGGAAACTAGACCATTGCTTGTAATGTTGATCTCATGGGGTATTCTAATTTTTGTGTATATATAGTTACTAATGGTGCTAAGGATGGTATATTGGTACACTCCGATTGGTATCACGCTTCAAAGGTCCATCTCTTATATCTTAGCATCATACGGTAGAAATAGTCTCCTATATTTCCTATCTAAGCATATGTGCAAGCTACAATCCAAACTCTTAGCACATATGTAGGGGGAGCAATTGCTACCATTTAGGATTCATGAAACTTGTCCATATCCTTTACACATGGTAAATATGCTTGGGCAAGCAACATGGATTCAATTAAATTTCAACTCATATCTTTGTGAAAGGGTTGTCATCAATTACCAAAAAGGGGGAGATTGAAAGATCTAGTTTGGTTTTGGTTAATTGATGAAATCCTAAGTGCTAACCTAGTTTATCAAAGTATTTATGAGATAGGTAGCACTACTCCAAGTGATGAAGCAATGGCAAAGATCATGACGATGGTGATGGTATGGTGATGATCAAATGCTTGAACTTGGAAAAGAAGAAAGAGAAAAACAAAAGGTTCAAGGCAAAGGTATAAATAGTAGGAGCCATTTTGTTTCCATGATCAAGACACTTAGCGAGTATGATCACATTTAGGTTAGATAGCCATTCTATTAAGAGGGGTGAAACTCGTATTGAAATGCGGTTATCAAAGTGCCACTAGATGCTCTAACTCATTGCATATACATTTAGGATCTAGTGGAGTGCTAACACCCTTGAAAGTATATGTAAAAATATACTAACACATGTGCACAAGGTGATACACTTGGTTGTTGGCACATTTGAGCAAGGGTTAGAAACTTCACCGTCGCCCTACACAGAAAAGATAGGGGTTCACAGAGTGACCGGACGCTGGTGGAGCAGTGACCAGACGCTGGGTCTAGAGTCCGGTCAGTAGCAGCAGTAAGCACGTGTCTCGATCTTGTGACCGAATGCTGGTGCGAAGAGTGACCGGACACTGTCTAGGTGCATCCAATCAGTGCTGACGTACGCTGACGTGAGGCACAAAGAAGAAACGTTGAGTGACCGGACACCGGGTGAGTCCGGTCGAGCATGACCGGACGCGTCCGGTCATAAAATTTCGCATTTGGAACCTTACTGGAAACGATCGAACGCTGGGGTCCTGTGTCTGGTCACTTTCTAACTGACACATCCGGTCATCACTTGACCGTTGAGATCAGGCGATCGACGTTTGAAGCTGATGACACGTGGCAAGCATCGGGCGGCCGGACGCTGGGGTCCTGCGTCCGATCGAACTGACTGGAGCATCCGGTCACCCCGTGTTGTGCCCAGTGAAGGGGTACAACGTCTCTATTTCATGGGGGCTTCTATTTAAGCCCCATGGCTGGCTCAAGCTCACTCTCTTGGCCATTTGAATTGACATAGCAACCTTGTGAGCTTAGCCAAAGCCCTCCCACTCATCTCCATCATTGTTTCATCATCTTTGTGAGATTGAGAGAGAATCCAAGCGCATTGCTTGAGTGATTGCATCTAGTGGCACTTAGCATTCGTGTTTCGCTGCAGGATTCACTTGTTACTCTTGGTGGTTGCCTCCACCTAGACAACTTGGAGCAGCGAGAATCGTTGAGCGGAGGTTGGTGATTGTCTCCGGCTCTGATTGTGGTGATTGTGAGGGGTCTTGTGCCTTCCCCAGCGGAGAGCCAAAAGGTAACTCTAGTGGATTGCTCGTGTCATTGAGTTACCTCACTAGTGGGTAGGTTCTTGCGGTGTCCAATTGTGTGGATGAGGTTCGTGCAACACCTCTAAGCCACCGAACCACCAAGTGTTGGTCGACACAACAGGGACTAGCGTGCCGGCAAGCACGTGAACCTCAGGAAAAAAATTGGTTGTCTCTTGCCCTTTGGTATTCTCCCGGTGATTGATTTAGTATTCATCTTGTGATTGGTTTACTCCCCTACACAGCGGTATAATCACCCTACTCACTCATTTATATTCTTGCAAACTAGTTGTCGCAAGCTCTTTAGTGTAATTAGAATTGAGAGCTTGCTTTGTTATTTTAAGTTCATCTAGTGGAGCTCTTTAAAGTAGCAAGATTGAGAGCTCTTAGTGAGTAGTAACATTGTAAGTTGTGTGCCTAGTAATCATTGCAACTAGAATTGTTAGATAGGTGGCTTGCAACCCTTGTAGAGCTAGAGCAAGTTTGCATTTCGCTATTTGTCATACTAATCAAATTGCTCTAGTTGATTTGTAGATTTTTAAATAGGCTATTCAATCCCCTCTAGCCATATTAGGACCTTTTAGTATGGCACCTCTGTGGAGCCCCCGAGTGACCCGGGCCAAAAGTGTTCGGGCCAGGGTGCTTTATAGGAGCAAACGTTAAGTGAAAAATGGTTAGACCAAATTTTAGGGGAAGAAACAACATAGTTGTTTGATGTTCCAAGTTTTGGTGAGAATGTCACCGTTGTCATCCTTCAGTCGGTAGGCGCCCGATTGGATTACCTCGGTCACCATATAGGGACCTTCAGTCGTCTGAATTCTTGCCTGCCACGCCCCCTTTCTTGGCTGCTGCCTCCTTGCCTTTTCCTTCCTTTGGCCCACCGGACTAACGTAGAAAGCGTCTGAGGAGCTCACGGTCCTTGTAGTGGTGCTTGACGGGGTAGGCGTGGTTGGTGCACGAGCTCTCCATGAGCTCGTTGAAGTGGTCTGGGAGTCCCTACTAGGGCTGCTTGCCCATGTGATTAGCTGTGGCAACCAACGCAGAGTTGGTCGGTCGACGACGATCTTTCTTGTCCTTTTTGCCCCTTCGCATGGAGGGGCCCTTGTCCTGATCCTCGTGCTTGGCCTTTCCTTTGTCCTGGCCACCGTTGAAGACCGCTCCGACCACCTCCTTGTTAGAGGTGTGGTTCATGGTGACGTCAGTAGGTCGCGGGTGGTACGGGGCTTCAGGCAGCCAAGCTTGTGGATTAGTGCCTTGCAGGTTGTTCGGAAGAGGAATACGCTGATGATGTCTGCGTCGACGACATCAGGGAGGGAGTTGCATCTTTTGGAGAACCCATGGATCTAATCCTGCAGGGGCTTGTAGGGCTCTTACTGGTAGCTTTTGAGGTCCTAGAAGTTCCTAGGGCGGACATACGTCCCTTGGAAGTTCTCGATGAAGACCCTCTTGAGGTTCGCCCAGTTGCGGATGGTGTCGCGCGGGAGGAATTCGAGCCAAGCTTGAACATGTTCCCCAAGGTAGATAGGGAGGTACTGAATGATGAAGTGGTCATCATCTACTCCACCGGCTCGGTAGGCGAGCTAGAAGTCTTCAAGCCATATACTGAGGTATGCCACCCCGGTATACTTGGCAATGTTGGTAGGAGGTCAGAAGCGCTGTGGGAACGGCACTCTCTAGATGTGTCGGTCAAAGGCCCATGGTCCCAGGCCATCTAGGCTAGGACTCTGGTCGTCCGGCTGGCGACCGCGCTTGGGGTGCGTTTCACCACTCCCCGTGATGGTCTGGTCAGGGTCTGTGTCACCCGCCCTCACTACTGCTCGATGGACGTCATCATCATGTTGGGCCCGACGCCAGTTGCTGATGACGCTGCGAGCGTCTTGGTTCAGCCCAAGCCGCTCGCGCATAGAGGGCCGGTGTGGAGCGGGCGCTCGGTCAGACCATGGCGCGGCTATGGCCTCCTGTGCCACGCTCGGTGGCCGTAGCAGTGAGCGGATGGAGCGATTCATCTAGTGCGTCCCTACTCCCTTGGTGGGGAGAGAGGCCATGAGTCGGTGTCACGACGCGGAGCTCTCCGCCTGTTGAACGACGGTGTTCTCCACAAGCGCTCGGAGGTTTCGGTGGACCGTCCGCTCCTGGAGGTCGATAGGCTCGAGGACACCGCACAAAAGTATCACTGCAGCGGCGATGTTCTGATCGGCCCAAGTGAACTATGGGGGATCATTCCCTCTGTCCATGATGTTACACTAGACCTGGCGAGCGCGACCTCGGGCAACGCTCACCGGGTTATGTGCATGGAGCGCAATGTGGTGCGCTGAGCGTGCCAGCTGGTTCTAAAACCACTGTCGTTGCTCCTCACCTTGCTTTTGTGCCAGCGCGAGGGCCCCCGCATGAGGGTTTGAAGGGGTGTGAGTCTATAAGGACTCCGCTACCACTGACGGCTATCCCGAAGCTTCTGCCATAGCGCACTCCCAGGACGGATAGTGGCTAGGTGCCATGTCACCGATGTTGGAGCCATCGCTCTCAACCTTGTCATCTACGAGTTCATAGAAATAGGTGGGAGCATAGCTCGCCATCCCCATGAATTCAGATGTGAGAGGAGGCGGTGTCAGCATTTTTCGAAGCCCCGGGCATACACATCCACAGGGGACGTGAGGCCATAAGGGAACCGGTCATACGGTGGTTGCGGTGCGGAAAACATGGTCCCTTCGGATAATCGGTGGAAGATAGTAGATAGCGAGTAAATAATAGTATGTACATTACTCACAGTGGGGTTTGAGCAGAGTGTTTGCTCGGAATGAAGCACAGGCACCTCGGCGTCAAAGTCGTCGGGTATCCCAGAGCCGATGGAGGGCGCCCCTCCGACGGGCGGTGGAACAAGTGCCTCCTCGCGGAGGTGTAGTACGCCGAGCCGGTCAGCGATGAAGTCCAGGCTTCCAAAGAGGAAGGCCTGGGATGGCTCGAAGATTGGAGGCCCCCACATCACAACAGCTAGGAGTGCAGGGGACTCTAACGAGCTGAAGTGAGTCGTATCGCTTGAGCCCGCCATGGCAAAGATGGCAGAAAAGTGGGCCATAAGATGACCAAAAGTGTGAACGTACATCTTCCCCACGGATGGTGCCAACTATCGGTGCAAAAAGTGACCAACACATAAATATTTGTAGTTTTGCTATACGTTGTGATCGAAGGTGGCCTAGCACTCAATGACACAGGGTTTATACTGGTTCAGGCAATGTGCCCTACGTCCAGTTTGAGTCGGTCGATGACTTTATTCCTGAGTCCAGGTGCTCGAAGTTTGCTGTGGGGTTACAAACGGAAGGGAGAAAGATGGGGGGTACGAGAGGTCCGGTTGAACTCTGGTCTGAAGGGCCGAGAGTGACGGGAGCTCCGCTATGTGCTAAGTATTCGAGCGTGTGCTCAAGGTTTGAACTTGGTGGTTCTATTGTTGTGTGCGAGTGAACTGATTTGATCTCCCTTTTAGGAGAGAGCGCATCCCCTTTTATAGATGAAGGGGATGGCCTTACAAGTGAGAGAGGGAGAGTGTACGTATGCTAAGTCTTGTTGCTCACGCTGTCAGGTACAAGATGATTGTAGGCGCCCATAACACTGTTAATGTTAGATGCACATGGGAGGTTACGTCGTCTTCTTCTGGTATGGCAGACGTCTGTGCCTGCCATACTGTTGATGCCCTAGAGGCATGTAGGGAGTTTTACCATGTTCGTTTGGTATGGTAAATGTCGACACCCACAACACTGTTGATGCCTAGAGGCATGTGGGGGGGGGAGCCTTGCCGTGTTTGTCTAGTATGGGAGTTGATGGCGCCCACAACACTGCTTGAGTTTTGATATGCTAGGAAGGTTGTAGGGTACTCTTCTAACATGCCCTGTTGGTACTGTCCTGCAGGTGTACAGGGTATGGTCCTCGGTATTACAGTTGACTTGTGTGCCCTACCTTACATTCTCTGTCCGTTTCTTGGTCCTCACCGAGCAGGTGTCCCCGATCGGTTAGTCCCAGTTGGCTTTGATTGCGTTAGTCGAAGAAGAGCTGTAAGCAAGGGTTCAGCGCATCCCTGTTCGGAGACACGGGTCAAAGTCAGGAGCGGTGTTTGGCCAAGCCTTCCGGTCGGAGAGGCCGTCCGGAGGTGGGACAGAGCTAGAAGTGAGCGTTGTTCCTCCTTAGTGAGGCCTTCTGGTCGAAGAGGCGGGCTAGAGTCAGAAGCGGGCGTCGTTCCTCCTCGGCCAGGCCTCACGGTCGGAGATTGGATCGTCCTTTTGGCCTGTCGTTTAGGTATTTAGGCTGGTCTAAGAGTTGCGCGTCGTTCGCAACGTTGTCTGCTGGGCCGAGCCTTTGTTGGGAAGCCGGTCCATGAGGGACCTCGGGTTTATGAACCTGACACTTGGAGTCTTTTCTTTTCTCCTGTCGGGTAAGTCTTGCTGAGTACAATTGAGTACTTAGGGTTTTATTTCCCCTGTTGCAGGTGACAGGTGGATGCTAGAGCTGACTCTTGTGTGTGGATTCCTTCTGGTGGGCTCAGAGAGGATTTTCTTTACGCTGCGATCATAGTTTTTATTTATAACTCTCACCAAATGTTTTATTAAATAGAAGTTTTATAATATGTTGTCATTATTTATATATCAATATTTCATCATGTCATAAATAAATGTTTAATTCCACTGTAACTCTGTTCACATATTTATATTCTGTTGTTCAATTAAATTGTTCATAACTTTGATAATATGATTACATTTCACTGTTATAACAATAAATAATCTACTCTGATGTTGTATTAAAAGTGATGTAAGAAATGGCTAAAATATTGTAAACTTTATTCTCTCATTTGTGATCCTGATGGGAAAATATGGATTTTCGGGTTCTCCCTTGGGGTGTGCCCAACGGGACTGCGTAATTTAGTGTCCTCCCTTGAGTACTTAGTGTCTAATGAAAGACGAGTACTCCTGTGAGGCATTAGATTAGGCGATTCTGTCACACCTTCTCTGTGGTAAAAATATAAATAACGATACCTAGAATACTTCCGGGTGAAATGCTACAATGGTATATTATCTGTGCGCTTGCAGATCCCCTCATATATAAATATTCTTTCTAGTCACAATAAAATACTTAAGTACTTCTTAGTGTCATTCTAAAATTGACGCTAAGGAATGTCAACAAACATTTCTGGCATCATAGTTAGGGATGACAACTTAGCAAAAGTGATGTTAAGAAATGTCAACAAATATTAGGTGACTATGTAAACAAGTGACAAGTTAATAAATACCAACAAAGAACAAATGCCCCTTTCCAGTCTTGAAATGGCCTTCAAGTCTCTAGTCAAGACTCACCTTGCCTCCTTACTAGAATCAAAGAGAAAGTACTAGAAACAAAGAAACACTGTTAGATGGGTTACTTTGGGGGATGAAAATACTTCTTTTTTTAGGCAATGGCTACTCATAGTCATACCAGAAAGCATATTGGCAGCTTGGTCACTTCTGATGACATTCTTATCACTGACCATGAGCAGAAGGCTGGCATCATTTGGAATGCTTTTAAAGCAAGGTTGGGTACTAGTGACTTTCAAGGCATTTCATACAATCTGGATTCACTTCTTTAGAGTCATGACCTTGAATTCCTGGCAGAAGAGTCTAGCACCACAGAAATCACAAATGTGATCAAGGGTATGCCAAATAGTCATGCTCCTGGCCCAGATGGTTTTAATGGCTTCTTTATAAAAAATGCTGGTCAATTATATGACTTCCTCAGGTTTGTTAATGACTTTTTAGAAATGTTATTGATGTCAACTGCCTCAACTCCTCTCATATAGCACTGGTCCCCAAAAAGCCCAATCCTGCTACACTGGATGACTACAGACCCATATGACACTTGAACTACTCTTTGAAATGCATCACTAAGCTAATGTCTTCCAGGCTCCAAACTATTTTCCCACAACTTGTTCATCAGAATCAATATGGTTTCATCAAGGGGAGGACTATACAAGATTGCCTTGCATGGGCTTTTCAATTTCTACATATTTACCACCACTCCAAAAAAGAAGTTGTTATTCTAAAACTGGACTTCGAGAAAGCCTTTGACAAGATTGAGCACCAAGTCATCTTGGATGTTCTTAAGTATAAAGGCTTCCCAGACAGATGGATTGAGTGGGTGCATATGCTCCTTAGCACAGGTACTTCCTCAGTATTGTTGAATGGCATACCTGGAAAAAACTTCAGATGCATGAGAGGAGTTAGACAGGGAGATCCCTTATCCCCCCTTCTTTTTGCATTGGCAGCTGATCTACTTCAATCAATTGTTAATGGAGCTTGGCAGGCTGGAGTGCTAAAACATCCAGTTAGTGAAAGCTTTGGAGGTGATTATCCTATAGTTCAATATGCAGATGACACCCTTTTGATCCTGCCAGCCAATGCCACCATTCTTTTCAACCTCAAAGGACTGCTTAGATCTTTCTCTGACTCAACAGGGCTACATATCAATTTTTATAAATCATTCCTGGTCCCTATTAATATAGATAGCAGCAAAACAACTCATTTAGCTAACACATTTGGCTGCAACATTGGAACCATGCCTTTCACCTACTTGGGCCTTCCCTTGGGAACTTACAAACCTTCTCCACAAGATTTCAGTCCTCTCCTCACCAGAATTGAAGCTAGACTCAATGGCATTAGCAAAATGCTCTCTTATCACGGCAGGTTAATCCTTGTCAATTCTGTCTTTTCAGCCATGCCTACTTTCTATATATGCAGCCTCCTGCTCCCTACTCAAGTCATTAAACAGATTGACATGTATAGGAAACAGTCTTTAGAGTGGTGGGGATATCAAGAAAAAGGGGTCCTGCTTAGCTGCCTGGCAACCTGCATGTAGGCCTAAGAATAAAGGAGGTCTTGGTATTATTGATCTGAAAACCCAGAATAAAGCTCTCCTGCTGAAATATCTTGATAAATTTTACAATCATGCTGAAATCCCTTGGGTTCAGTTAACTTAGGAAAAGTTCCATGTCAACAATAACACTCCCCCACATGCAAGGTCCCCTGTCGGTTCTTTCTGGTGGAAGGATGTGCTCAAACTCCACCATGATTTAAGCACCACGACAATTTGCAAGCCTAATTTGGGTAACTCCATTCTATTTTGGAAGGACAACTGGCTGAACTCCAGTCCTAGTGATAGATTTCCTCATTTGTATTCTTTTGCCAACAAGCAGAAATGTTCTTTAAAATTTTTCGTGGAGAGTGAAGCTAACAGAAATTTCACACTTCCCCTATCAGTTCAAGCATCAGAAGAGTTGGCATCTCTTCAAGTCCTTCTGCAGCAAGAAGTTGGTGATCAACAAGTTTGGGATACTTGGACATACAGGTGGAACTCACTAAATTTTAGCTCCAAGAAAGCTTACAAACTCCTGCAAGGAACTCAAGACTCCTCACCCTTGTTCAGATGGCTGTGGACTGCAGGCAACTTAGGTAAGCACAATTTTTTCTTCAGGCTCTTGCTTAAGGACAGATTGAATACTATGAACCTTCTGAGAAGGAAGAACAAATACTTGGAAGACTACTCTTGTCCTATTTGCAACAGAGGCCTCGAAGAAACTTGTATGCATCTTTTTTTAGTGCCCTTTCAGTCAGGATTGCTGGGCCTATCTTGGTATTGGTTGGAACCTGAATCTCCCTCCATTAGACATGATGATAGAAGCTAGAACTGCTTTTGGGAATGTCATCTTCAGAGAAATTGTTATCACAGCCTGCTGGGTCATATGGACTTCAAGGAACAGATTGATTTTTGACAACAATCCTTGCAACATGGACAACTAGAATGCTCGGTTTAAGGAAGAGATTGGCCTGATTTGTATCAAGGTCAAACTGAACCTTGTAGGTTCCCTGTATATGTATCTAGAGAATTTAGCATAATGTTTTTGGTCATTTTCTTCTTGAGCTTGCAAGCTCCTTTTTGCTGCACAGCTTGTGCACCTATAATTCCTTGTTTTGTAACTGTACTTTGTCATTTCATTTAATAGAATACAAAGAAATAAGTGGGGGGATTCTCTCACTGAGCCTTCAAAAGAAATCTAATTTTGAAACATCCAGATGATATATTTGCAACATACGTCTGGAGACAGATGAAACACTTGAAACATGTGAATGAAACACTTAAAAACACCTAAAAACACTTAAAAGCCATTGCAAAATATATGCAACATCCATATAAAACACTTGCAACATATGCGTAAAACATACGCAACATCCAAATAAACACACTTGCAACATACGATTGAAAAAATAGAGGAAATATTTGGAACAGACGCTTGCAAATACGTGTATAGCCATTGCAATATATTAACATCCCGATCTACTTTTGCAAATTCATATGAAACACTTGCAACATACCTCTAAAATATCTTAAACACTTGAAACATACGCTTGCAATATGCGATTTTAGCATAACATCTCCTTACTGGTTGGTAGAATGGAGGCTCATCAGCATGTGGAGTTCACCGGATGTAGCGGCATCGGCAGCGCTTGTAGGCGGCAGGCCGGCGGCAGCGGCGGTTGCGCGACTAAAAGGATCTAAACAATGCCTAGATGGGGAGGGTGAATAGGCGTATCCAAAAATTTCTGTGTAATCTCAAAGTCAAATGTCAGTGACAGTCGGAAGTCCCAACAGTTTGGGCTAGAACTTCCGATAGCCGAAAGTTTCGACGCAAACAGCCGGGAGTTCCAGCGCCTACGAGAATTTCACTACAACTGCTAAAATGAACTTTGAGTGCGAAATATCTTACAACCCCACTTCCTAGTGGTAAGATAAAGTATTGGGGCTGCTCCTTTGACGCCGGAAGGTCACCACTCCGTAGATCGAGTCCAAACCCTAAGAGGAGAGTTGGGGGAGAAAGATAAACCAATAAGAACAAATATGATAGCACAAATCTCAACAACAACAAGCACGCGGGACACAATGATTTATCCCGAGGTTCGGTAAACCCACAAAGGAGCTCCTACGTCCTCGTTGTTGAGGTGACCACAAAGGTCGGAGTCTCCTCCACCTCCTTGCCTCTCTCAAAGCAACCACAAAGATCACTCGAGCTTTCCACTAAGAAATCAAGGGTAATACAAACTTTTCAAGGCTCTTCCATAAGATGGAAGCTCTTGGGCGATGCCTAGCCAGCTAGGAGCAAAGCTCCAAGAGTAATAGATGCAAATCGAACCGGCTTGATGAAGAAATCGAGTGCTCAAGCTTGCTAAAGTGATTCTCTCACTCAATCCACTCTCCTTTCACTCAAAACCCTAGGAGAATCGAAGATTGGAGCAAAGGGGAGAGGAGAGGGGCGCCTTGAATGCTTGGAAGCTATTTTGGACGAAGGTTGATGAGTAATGAATGAGTGGGTAACGGTTAGAAGAGAGGAGAGAGCTATTTATACTCATAGGCAAATCCAACCGTTCAGATCTGAGTCGGAAGTTCTGACACAGATCGCCGAGACTTCTGGCCCTTCTACAAAACATTGTTCGCTAGGCGCGGACCAAAGGGCTGGCTCGGCTGGAGTCAGAACTCCCGGCGGCTGCCGGGACTTTCGGCTTGAGCTGGGACTTCCAACGGCCAGCCGATCCTGGCGGCTAAGTCCAAGAGCGCCGGGACTTCCAGCTACCAAAAGTCCACCGGCTACATCTAAGCATTCATGAGGTGATTTTGTGTCTCTCTTTTGATTTTATTTATATGCTTGAGCACTCTATCTTCCTCAGACCACTTACACTTGCATCCCTCTTTATAGTATGGCGGAACCTAAACTCAAAACACAAGATAAAACTTTGGAGAGTGCATTGAGTTCGTCCGTCTTTTCAACTTCAAGAATTAAGGGATACCATTTCATCTTGGATCAACATTTTAAAATTTTTTTTATGGAACTAAAGCTGCAATATATCTTATTAAGATCTCATTAGTCCCTAAATTGGATGTCATCAATACACCAAAACTCACATAGGGGGCAAATGCACTTTCGACGACGCGGCAGGGAGGCAACGGCCGCATGATTGGGAGAGGGCGACCGCGTGCCGTGCCTGGCAGCCTAGCACCATGACTCGGAGGAGGCCACGCGCTGTGGCTGGCAGGGCCAGCGACGGAGCGCTATGCCTCGTAGGTGCAGGCGGAGGTGGTAGCACAGAGATGAAGCAACACAACGAGCCACTCCTTGCGGCTGAGAAGGAGCGAGTGAATCGGTGTGTGGACCTGTGTGGAGAAGCCCAAGCGGCAAGCACACGTTTAGATCTGACGAATGCGTCCGATGAAAAGCATTGGATGCACTATCCTAATCATTTCGTATTATTAAAAATCCGGCACTACAAGCTTATATGTTAATACATGCCACTATCTCTCTTAAATTATAGGTCATTTTGGTAATGTACCTAGATATATGATATGTCTAGTTATATAATAAATATTGTGCATCTAGAAAATTCAAAACGACTTATAAATTAAAATGAAGGGAGTATATATTTTTTTAAATTGATGGTCAAAGAAAAAAGTAGTGACGCGGGACAAAACAAATAAACATATAAAAAGTGTGTGTGAGAGAGTAAGAGACAAACTTTGCTTATATTGAAAGTACATAAGAGTTCTCAACCACATCAAACTAAAAAAGGAAAAGAAACCAAGAAACTGGGAAGGGCAGTTGACATTCAAGGTTCCAAATACGGATTACAACTTACAAGGCAATGCCAAAATGCATTCCAGTGGCAGGGCTTGACCTAATACTAATATTGAGGAGGGTCAGCAACGGTTCTTCCACCTTGGGCGCTCAAAGCTACTCATAAGATCCGTTGGAGTTTTATTAGAGGAAATAAAAGGTAAATGATAGACAAGTGATTTATAATTTGGAACCGAGGGGGTACATGTCATTTATGGGATATTAGCGGCGGGGGGGGCAACATCTCTCTCCTGTGGGGGTAGCCTACATGCCCATAGCTCGGCATCTTCGTGACACTCCATGAAGAGGCATGAAAGCAGGGAAAGGAACACAACATCGTGCATGTGCTGCTTCTAGAAATGCCAGCAACAAAGTAGAAGAAATGAATTGGAGTGGGCTGCAGGGATGGTGGATGGCGGCCAAACGCATCAAAGAGCAGCGACATCGTCTTCTCCAATTTGCACACAGAGCCAGTGCCAGAAACCAACCGCAAAGGCGCAACCAGCAATAAGGTGAGCTGTGGCTTTTCAACCTGAGTGCTGCACAACTCACATAGGTCTGAGTCAATGCAGTGTTTCTTGAGTAAATTCTCCCACGTTTGGATGCATTCTTGGACGAGTAGCTGCAACACCTCTGGTGTTACGAGCTCGCTAAGCACTGAGATTATGGCCTAAGAGATGGATCTAATTAATATAGTGAGCTAGCTTACTTAAATGCCTATATGTGTTAAATGAAAAATCCTAACGCGAAGAGTAGAATAAGTAGTTCTAAACAATGGCACGTGTATCTTATATGACTCACTTCTGTGGTTAAGAAAAATTAAATGAGTGTTGTAAGTTAGTTTATTTTAGGTGAAAATACGCTAACGAGATCCTAATAAGAAAAATAGGAGGAAACAAAATACATTGTTAAATAGAATATATATATATATATATATATATATATATATATATATATATATATATATATATATATATATATATAGCTTTTGAATCTAATTTAAATTCGAGCTTTGGTGAAATTTTTCTTGTAGCTAGATATCGCTAATTGTCTAAATTAGTAAACCGATAGAAATATATATAGGTATATATACACTCATGTGTTTTATTTTGATAAGCATGCTGCTATATTAATTAAAGTAGTGTCCAAACTTATTTCTTTCTGAGTAAATCTCTATAGATAAATATATATACATAAACGTACAGTGGGTATATGCATATGTGTACGTAGATTAGTGAAAGGAATGATGGCATATTTATAATTACATAATTACATATATATCTAGTAAAAAAAAAAGAAAAAAGAAAGAAAGTTGCACACTCACACACGCACTGCACCACACGTTGTTGCTGGCCGCTGGTGCATGTGCTGGTCTGATCTGGACTGAGAGAGAGACACTGCTGCCTTGCACGTCGAGCAATCAAAGCTGTTGCTGCCTGCCTACCCCTCAGCCGGTCATGAAGGAGAAAGGGTAGAGTGTGCACGACGTCCAATTTATTTCCTTGCTGTGCATAGAGGGAGAGCTGCCGCTGCCCTGCATGCCGAGCAATCAACGCATGTCTCGCTGCACCGCTGCCCGTGCTGCCACCGTCCGCGTTCCGCCAGGGTCGAGCTGTCCCAGCGCTCCAGGACGCTCTCTCTCTAAACCCCGCCCCTGCGGACGTCCTGCTTCATTAACACTATTGGCGTAGCCTTGAAGAACTGCTGCATCGTCTGCCCGTGCCGACCGAAGAAATCGCACTGCTTCGCGATCTTAACACTTGCTGTACGCGGCCTCTCACTTCGCTCCAGCGCTTCAGCGACTAGACATAGAAGCTAGCTAGCAGCCCGACCCGCATCAAGGCGTAAACAAGCTCCTCCAGTCAGCGGTTGGACGTCTTGCTCGACGCCGATCATGCACGCCGCCGTGATGGTAGAGTTGGGGGTAAGTCCTTCGAGTTCAATTGCTCACGTCCCCGAGTTCGTCTTAACTTTCTCTGCACGGTGCTCGCCTTATTTGGCCAGGGCGCTCGCAGGAGACGTGGTGATACGCCGATGTTCATCCTGGAGCACCGCCAGCCCTGCCCAGTCTTCTTCTGCCTCAACCAACACCATAGCGGTGTCTTTGGTGAGCTTCCGATGCTGTATCATTTTTCCTTTTGCTCTAGTATCGCTCGTGCTCACCGGAATGGCTTCGTCATCGTCGGAATGGCGCTGTTTCCGCCTGCTGCCGTGGCCAGACCGTTGTAGGGCCCCGCTAGTCGCCTAGCCACCTCCCAGGGTCCCGCTTTGGTTAGGTTTAGGTATTAGACCCCTTCCGGCCGCCGGGTAACCCTGTCGTTGGCCGGTGTAATCGTCGTATGCCGTTGGTGCGCTGCGCCGTTGCGCGCACGCTCGGGGACATGCCCGTCGCAAAGATGAGTCTTTGCAGGGTGTTGAGCGCAAACCCCTTCTCTATTGGAATAGTGGCGCGTTGCGCCATGTAGTTCTTATAGTATCCAGGTTCCTTTTTGCAAGGTTGCCGGCGCTCGCGGGCTCCCTGCCTTGGGCCGCTTGTTAGGCCGGCTTGCCGCGCGTGGTCGCGCCTCGCGCTAGGCCGAGTGGGCCGCGGTGCCCTTTTCGTTTTCCAGGGAATTAGAAAAGGTTTTCTAAAATAAATTTTGAGCTGATTTTTGTTATTTAGATATAAAATCATTTAGGGATCTAAAAATAGTGAAACCAATTTTGTTAGGTTCCTAAAATCAAGATCTATCTGTTAATGTATTTTGTTCATCTCGTTGGCGCTATTTTTAGGGTTGCTCTGGTTATTTTAAAGTGCTTAGTATCATTAAGATATCATTTTGTATGAATTATTGTGATCAAATGATGCAAGTGATAGACTTGAAAATTTTACAGTAGTTTCATTGTATTATTATGAGTTCTCTGTAATTTTTTGTAACTTGGGATAATTAGTTTACTAAGGTAGCTAATGAGTCCTAGTTCGAATATATATTAAATCAACGAAATAGAGGAACACCTTGGGGTTGTAGAACTAAAACATTTGTTGGGAAATAACGCCTTATTCGACAACATGGATACATGGCCTAGTACGTTAGTCACTAGAGCTAGCTCGTTAGCGTGAGAGGCGTAAACGTAGTTTAAGGGTTGCGGTTGCCTTTGATTAATTACGTCTCTGCATTGCATCCACGTATGTCATAATAGGAACAATGATAGATCATGGAGTCGACCGGAGTAGCAGAAAAGATGGTGCCTTGGTGATCATGTCGCCACGATGGAATACTAATTTTTGGTTATATCTTACCCAGGCAAGCCCCGGTGCATAACCCCTATTATTCTGCACTTTAATTTATGCTTGTGCATTAAGTTTAAGGAGTTGAATGAAACTCACTTGCATATATATATATATATATATATATATATATATATATATATATATATATATATATATATATATATATATATATATATATATATATATCCTTATCCTATGAGTTTTACTAGTATGACAGGATCGTGTAGATTGCTATGCTATAGGACTCCGGTACAAGTCGAGTGATTACCTGTCACTCGCGAGAGATAGGAAAGATATTATTATTACTATTATGTTATTATCACCTAGAAAATATATATGAATGGTAATTGGAGACCGGGCGGAATGGTACTTTGGATCTGGACTTGGTTGGCATTCGAGCGAGGCTCGGGTTGCACTTGTTCCATCTATGCCAGTTAAGGACCGACCGTTGCATTGGATTCTAGTCAAGTCACAGACTTATTATCATGAGCACATACTTGTTTATGGGAGCAGGGAAGACTCATTGCTCTCTTGTCGTGGGTTTTGGCTCTTTCCGGACCGACTGATTGGAGATGGGGATGGTGGACATCTAAGCACCACACTAAGTTTGGGACTCAGGTGTGGGGGCTTAGAGTCCAAATTTGGACAGGAACCTGGACCCCTTGATAGGAGAGTGGTGGGTTGGTCCTGCTTATGCCTGGGGTATAAGCGGGACGTGTGTTTTGGGGTACCCAGCTGAGCACATTAATTCGTAAATCGCCGGGTAATCAGGTACGAGTTGTCTATGATCTAGCACGTAGCCCTAGGCATTTGGTACTATCGAACCGAACCGAACCGAATCCTTGGTTCCTCGGTTCTTCGGTTCCTAGGAAGGTCGGTACCGATTGGTTCTTCCAAAATATCAGTACCGACGAAGTTCGGCTTCGGTTAGTTCGGTTCGGTTCCGATTCTGAACCGAACTAACCGACCAACTCCGGCTTCCAAAAAATCAGCGACTCAGGATGGCGCGTCAGACTCTGAGCGGGGATGTGGCGCTGCGGGAGGTTGGCTGTCGCAGGGGGCGTCGGGACTCTGGGTCTCTGGGAGGCGGGAGTTCAGTTCCTCGATTAGTTCGGTTAACCGAGGAGAGGAACCGAATTAACCGAACAAATTTTGGTTCTTAGGAAATGGGAACCGAGCAGGGAATCGAGATTTTGGTTCTTGGTAAATTCGGTTCGGTTCTCGGGTTTTTTTGGTTCGGTTCTCGGTTCTCGATAAAATTTGCCCAGGGCTACTAGCACTGTAGTAAGAACTAGAATATAAAAGATGATAAAATGGTCTGATTGCTAACCACCTGTTTGAAAGTAGCATAGGTGCTTATATAGAATGGTTAGTTAATGAACTAATGGTGACTGCTAATGAAATTGAATATAAGGACGCACTTTTAGTACTGCTTCCTACAGATGCAATAACCACGAGCCAGATAGCCTTGCATATCCTTAGAGTCTTTTATTTTCTCCTGACAGGTAAGCCTTGCGGAGTACAATTGAGTACTCAGGGTTTATTCTACCCTTTGCAGGTGACAAGAACATGTGGAGCTGGCACTTGTGTGTGGAAACCTCCTGGTGGGCTTAGCGAGGATTTTCTTAACGTTGCGGACATAGAGTTTATTTGAAATTTTCACCCAAAATGTTTTACAATGGAAAAACTTATAACCTGCTATGATGTATATAATGGATCATCATGTTAATGTTTAACTTGTCATTAAATGATTTTATTTTCACTGAGACTCTAATAACGTGATTATATTCCGCTATTATAAATAATACATATTATACTCTGATGTTGCATGAAAAGTGATGTAAGAAATGGCTAAAATGTTGTAAGCTTTATTCTCTCATTTATGATCCTGATGGAAAAATATGAATTTTTGTGTTCTCTTATGGGGTATGCTCGACGGAACTGTCTGATGTAGCTCACATTCGAGGTGCTTAGTGTCTAGTGGAAGACAATCGCCTCCGTAAGTGTGTTATTTTGGACGGTTCTGCCACAATATGTAGCCAAAAAACTTAACTTTTGGAAGGGGCACAGTTCTCCCAAATGAACTTATAATAGTCATAGCTACCACCTACTACAATTGTAGACATTGTTTGGTGGCTTGGCTTAAAGTCAGCCGTTCATCAAGTCGATTTTGTTGCCATGATTTTTTTCGCGATGTTGCACTGCATAATAAATGAATTTTGATATGTTTTTATCGAGATGGAGATGTGTATCTATATGCATTTGTTTTATTTTGTAGCAATTATAACTAGATATCTCGACAATAAGTTGATTTTGCTACGAAATGGCATGTAGCCTAGTAGTTACAAGGGTCCGAGTAGCACTTCAGGTCCTAGGTTCGACTTTCCGTAGGAGTAAATATTTAACGGCGTTGTGTATTCAGTGGTAGACGACGTTCCTGTCAATAGTGCTCATAGGTTCGTCAATCTCAATCTCGAGGATTTGCTGGCCCAATCTTCGAAGATGCTCATAGGGGTAGAGTTTTTGTGCGTGCATTTATAGGGGTGAGTATGCGTACGTTGTGAACGTCTGTGTTGCACTGTGTAATTCTAAAAAATATATGTTGATTTTGTTACAATTACATTTTATATGGATGTTACTGTTTTGTTTTGATCCAGACAGAAATAGAGATCGAGAAGTGTTTTGTGATGTTGCGGTGACTTGTTTTCCGATGGTGCAATAAGTGGGGGTGTTTAAATTTAGGGGCTAAAGTTTAGATATGTCACATCGGGTGTCACATGTGGAGTGTTTGGATAGTAATAATAAAATAAATTACATAAGTCCTCAGTAATCCGCGAGACGAATTTATTAAGCCTAATTAATTCATCATTAGCACATATTTACTGTAGCACCACATTATTAAATTATGGGCTAATTAGGCTTAAAAAATTAGTCTCACAAATTAGTCTCAATATATGCATTTAGTTTTGTAATTACTCTATATTTAATACTCCATACATGTGTCTAAACATCCAATATGATATGGACTAAACTCCTAAACTTTGGTCCCTATCACATCGGATGTTTGATACATGTATAGAATATTAAATATAGACTAAAAAAAATAACTAATTGCATAATTTGTGACTAATTTGCGAGATGAATTTTTTAAACCTAATCGGTCTATGATTTGACAATGTTGTGCTACAGTTGCATGTGCTAATGGCGGATTAATAAGGCTTAATAAATTTGTCTCGTAGATTACCGAGGACTTCTATAATTTATTTTATTACTACTATCCAAACACCCTGACGTGACACCTCTAAACTTTAGCCCCTGGATTTAAACACTAGTTTGTTCAATCATTCTCTAGTGTGCTGCGACAGGGTTCCTCTAGCTGTACTCCCTCCATCCCAAAAAGAGTGATGTTTTTTTTTTACTTTTAGACATCGTGTTTGATCGTTCGTCTTATTCAAAAATTTTGTGTAAATTATAAAATAAATAAATCATTATTGAAATAAAATAAGTCATAACAAAATATATAATATTTATAGAAAAAATTTGAATAAGACGGATGGTCAAATAAAATGTCTGAAAGTAAAAAACGACACTCTTTTTAGGACGGAGGGAGCACATGAGAAGGACGACGAATGCATGGTGTGTGACATGAATGGGTTGATTGTTACGCCCTTTATCCCAAAATAAGTCATTCTCGCTTCTCGAGAAGTCATCTTTTTTTAACTGTAACTATTTACACATATAAAAGAATAACATACCTAGATCGTTTAATATATTCTCGTAACAAACTCATCTAGTGATATAGATAATATTACACGTATTTTTTATAAATCAGTTAACGTTGACAGTATCCCGTAACGCCTTTTATTATGGGGAGGAGGGAGTATCAGTTATGGGACCCATGGTCCGACGCGACGCGCCAGATTGGACGTCCAGGTCTCCGGTGTCTGTCACGTTCACGTATAGCTCTGCCGCATGTTTTTTTTTTTCACTGGGCGGAAGGAATCGTGAAGGACAGGTTTTGGCAACCGTCAATTCGATGTCTGCTGGTGGACAGAACGGAGACCACACAAGTCACAAGCCACGGAACTGTTGGCGTGTGTATCACGTTCCAGTGTTCCACAAATCCACGATCTTATCGTTTGTCCTAGCTAGTTCACGTGATGGTCGACTGCTTAACACTGCTAACCACCAAGCTTTCGAAATATATCATCGTCGACGAGATGCGTGTTCATTCTCTGTTCTTCTCTAACCACATATATCTGGCCAGACCGATCAGTTTTGGAGCAAGACAGCTCCCATCCCTGCTGCTCGAGCTCGCAGCTAGCGCACGCTCATGGAAGACGCTATCTTCCGTCCTCGCAACACAAGGTACGTTCATGCCATATATGATATCGCCATGCTCAATGCTCGCGTGCCGTGTCCTAAGAAGATAGTAAAAGAGTGTATCAGAGTCCCTTAAACTTTTTCCTGTATGCTCACCGAACTTAATAACCGTCAAAGTGAGGATCTGGCCGAGGCGCCGAGCTCCCAGTACCAGGTCCCTGCAGCATCCGGCCTCCGCTCCAGCTTGCCTTCACCCTCTCCCCATGGGATTTTTTTTTTTAATTTTAACACTTTTTGAAAACTAATTCTAATTTTTTTTAATTTTAACACTTTTTGAAAACTAATTCTAAATCTAACACAGTCGGATTTTTTTTAAACTAACACTTTTGGCCGCGTCTATTGCTCTGGTGCGGCCAAATGCCTGTGCCGCGCCATGCATGGTGGCGCGGCAACGGGCTGACATGACGACGATCGAAATAGCTGACCGCTGACGCGGCAGGGCCTGCCGTGCCACGGATCTTGGCGCGGCTGTGAGACTGCAGGGCACCGCGCGGGCGATGGAGTGGGCACGCCTACTCTGCAGGAGCTGACACCTTTCCGCGGCGTGCACAGTGCCGCCTCAGAGGGCATCGCGGCCAATGCCAGAGGTGAGCAGTAGCGTATGGGCTGAGCCAGGGCATCGTCGGCACGTGTCTCCTGCACCACGTGCGGCACGCTGACGCCTGCGCGACTCCAGAAAGGGTCACGTCAGAAGGCAGTCCCCTGGTACGAGTGCTGACTGACTGCTCGCGCAGGCGTTAGCGTGCCGCACGTGGTGCAGGAGACACGTGCCGACGATGCCCTGGCTCAGCCCATACACTACTGCTCACCTCTGGCATTGGCCGCGATGCTCTCTGAGGCGGCACTGTGCACGCCGCGGAAAGGTGTCAGCTCCTGTAGAGTAGGCGTGCCCACTTCATCGCTCGCGCGGTGCCCTGCAGTCTCACAGTAGGCGTCGTGGGCTCTGCCGCGCCACGGATCAGGGCGCGGCACTGCCGCGTCAAGATCGGTGGCGCGGCAGGCCCTGCCACGTCAGCGGTCAGCGATTCCGGTCGCCGCCACATCAGCGGTCAGCGATTCCGGTCGCTGCCACGTCAGCCCGTTGCCGCGCCATCATGCATGGCGCGGCACAGGCATTTGGCCGCGTCAGGGCAATAGGCGCGGCAAAAAATGTTAGTTTAAAAAAAACCGACAGTATTCGATTTAGAATTAGTTTTTAAAAAGTGTTAAAATTAAAAAAAAATCCCCCATGGCACATTGTCGCTGCTAGAAGGCTGTGTGACGGCGAGGCACTTAATTTTGTTTCTCTCAGATCCGACGAATGCCACGCATGAGGGATAAATGTGGCAGGCCCATCCTTGGGAGCGGCTCATCGATCTGGGGCACCTACAATCGGACCCTGGGGAGGCTAGCCCATGGGTGCATGTTGTAGCTCTACCTAGCTTTGTGCTAGTGTCGGCACACTTCTAACCTCCTGCCATGGATCTTCAGATTAAAACTTTAACTCTGGCATGTATGAAGACCGCCGCTGACATCTTTGATGTCTTGGAGGCCTTTCGGTTCAGCGTTATTCCTCAATGGCAATAAGGTTTCTTTCTAAGTGTCTTCTTAGGCGTGTAGTTGTTGGGATGTGTTTTTGAGTTGTTTAGTTCATGCTTAGTGATGCATCTTGTGCAAGTCTTTTGAGTTGGGTTGTTGTGCCCTAAGTTACAATCCATAATAGAGTTGTGGTGTTGACCTATTGGTTGGGTGGTCGTGAAGAGGATTTTAGCCCCCCCCCCCCCCCCCCCCCCCCCCCCCCACCCACACACACACACACACAAAAAGAGTGTGCATCTAGTTGAGTTGAATGACCCGGTGTACATTTAATTTACTCAAAATTACTACAAGGATCAGGCTCAGTACTATTGTGGTTGGTGCTTTAGCAGAATTGCCGTGGTCACCGGTGCGAACAGAGGTATCGGGCTAGAGGTGTGCCGACAGCTGGCCGTCAATGGCATCACCGTCGTTTTGACAGCATTGGACGAGGGGATGGGCGCGGAAGCCATCGAGAAGCTCAAAGGGCTGGCTCTCTCCGATGTTCTTTTTCACCAGCTTGATATCACGGACGTTTCTAGCATTGCTCGAGTAGCAAACTTCTTGAATACCCGATTCGGGAAGTTAGATATCCTGGTAAGGCTGAGTATCAACTCGATGTACTGCTCTTTGGTTTAATAAAAGCTTCCGATTCAAAAAAAAAGAAAAGATACCCTAGTAAGTCATCATCTTCTGGCGTCTCAAAAGCTTGACTGGCCCGCCGGTGATCAATAGTACTTCACTTGTATATTTGTAGGTAAATAATGCCGCGGTTGGTGGGGTCGTGTACTCTCAAGATCCTGTTGATGATCTAGAATCGAGAGAGGAAAAGGTGAGGTTTATATTTTCTCCTAGTGGTAGACACTAGGATATGCTAGTCCATATACTAGTGCTACCTCATGGGTCAGTAATTATAAAGGATATAAGTATTACAAATTTATTTACATATAGATTTGGAGCCATGACTAGTCAAAATTCTTTATTTTTTATTTCTCTTATTTGCTTATATTCTAATACAATGCTCATGTAGATACTTTTTTATTTGTATTGAGTTGTGATATTTTAGTTTACCCATTGTTCTATACACATTTCCATCCTAATTCATAATTTTCTGCTCTACATGACACCTTCATGTGTTAACCTATGTTTAGTTTAAAACTCTCTCTCATGTGTTCATATTCTAACACATTATTGATAAATACATTTCTTTTTCTTTGTTGATACAAGTATAATTATTTTATATATTTTTCCATCCTCATTTCATGTTTTCTCCATTTGCATCACATTTCCATTTGTGTTTGACATATGTTCACTAGATACTCCATGTGTTGTATATTATAATAGAATACTTATATTGCTACTTTCTGATCTTTCTCCACTTGTGAGTTGTGACAGACTTTAGTTATCAATTATCTTATATACTTCCCCATTGCTATTAATATTTCCCCCTTTACATGACACCTTCATATACATGTACTCAATATGTGTTCAGTTGAAACCGTTGATTCAGCTATGTATTTGACTCAATTCAATGTAGATGCTTATAGGATCTAAATAGTGACACACATTTATGCATGCATACTTTTCGAATTTTTATATTAATAATGATAGAAGTGAGTAACAACTTTGGTATAGGCCATATCTACATCCGAGGCTGTTTCAAAGTTCAAAGATTTGAATTTTTAAAAATATAATATCTTAAAAAAATATTTGAGCCCTAAATGATCTAAACTACAAAGTTGTAGATCGGATCAAGATCTACAATCTGGATATAGATTTATCTTGATTCGACTTCATATGAAATGTTATGATTTTTCAGTTAAGAGTAAAACAAGAGAGAAAGAGAGAGACCATCTGACATGTGGGCTCCATTACCACGTCAACAAAAATGGCTGGAAAACCATTTTGAAATGGTGAAGGGGGGGGGGGGGGGGGGGGGGGTACTTTTGTTCGGTTTCAAAAGTCAGAAGTGATATGATTTCTGTTATGGAGTTTCTTAGGGATCAAAATCAGATAATGGATTGTAGTCTTTCTCAAAATGGGACGTGTGGATAATTTAGATAAATATTAGGGTTACTTTGTGTTATTTTACATAATGGCAGTGGTAGGTAATCTGGATCAAGATTAGGCGGTTACTTTAGACCTTTTTAAATAATGGAAGAGGTGTGTAATTATTTAGAAAACAAAACAAATATAATGGTTACTATTTTTAGTTGTAATTAGATTACGCTAAATAGACGGCTTGGTGTTTCTGATTTTTGTAAGGATCTATGAAATTTATCTTTTTTCTAGCACGTCTTGAAAGGATCAACGTGAAGGCACTATTAAAGCCCTGAATTAGTAATAGTAAAAATGATGTCTAGTGGAATGACGCTTGTTAGTATCCAATGATTAATTTTGTAAGGCAAGGTCTTCATGACACATTATTATAGATTTAGTTTTGATTCTAAATCGTCCACTTCCATCGTTATAAAAAGTATCCTAAAGTAACAATCTAATTTAGTATGCTTCCAAATCATCCACATCTATTATTGTAAAATTTAACCTAAAGTAATACTCTAAGATTTGCATCTAAGTTGCCTACCTCTACCATTATAAAAAAATTAAAGTAAGCCTCTAATTATGTATCTAAATAACCCATATCTTTCATGGTTAAGAATAATCTAAAGAAACCCTGAATCTATACCTTAATTGTCTACTACTGAACAAGCTTTTCTGTTCATGTGTGCGACAGTTCAATCTCATGGATAGGGATCAGAGGCTTGAATGGTTGTGGCGAAACTGCCGGGAGACCTACAACGCTGCAAAGGAAGGCCTGCAGACAAACTACTACGGCACAAAGCATGTGATCGAAGCCTTGCTGCCTCTGCTGAAAGCCTCCGACGATGGAAGAATCGTTAATGTCTCCTCCGACTTTGGGTTGCTAAGGGTACCTTCTTATTGATCAAATTCAACATCCAATCCAGCCATTCATAGGCCACTCCCCAATTGGCTCAGTGGTCGTCAGTTGTCTTAAAAGAAGTTCTTCATCAATACAGCATTTCAGAAACGAGGATCTGAAGCAAGAGGTGAACGACGTGAGCAAGCTCACCGAGGAGAGGCTGGACCAGCTGCTGGACCAGTTCCTCAGAGACTTCAAGGCCGGCACAGCAGAAGCACGCGGGTGGCCAGTAGCGTTCGCGGCCTACAAGGTGAGCAAGGCGGCCGTGAACGCGTACTCAAGGATCCTGGCGGCGAAGCAGCCCGCGCTGCGCATTAACTGCGCGCATCCCGGCTATGTCAAAAGTGACATAACCTTACACTCGGGGCTCCTGACGCCGGAGGAGGGCGCGAGCAACGTGGTGAAGGTAGCACTGCTACCGGACGGCAGGGTGACCGGCGCTTTCTTTGAGGAGGGCAAGAAGCTGGCCTCCTTCGTGTGATTTCTGGATCGGCCTGGCTCGCTGCGGCTGCTTCTCACGGTGTATTTGGACCACTTGGTATCATGCATGGTATGTTGCTTGTTTGAGAGTGTGGTAGCGAATGGTGCTGGACGATTCTGGTAATAAATTGATTATGTTTGGGAACGTTTGTGGTGATGACCTGATGATGCATGCCATTTGATTTTTTGAACGAGTTGGAGGGGGTTTTGGCCCCTACTGACCTGGTAATACATATATAGTGGCACTGACCTTTTTTTTAACGAGTTGGAGGGGTTTTTTGCCCCTACTGACAGTCTGACACAGACCCTTTTTGCATGGCAAGATAATCACCCTGTTCGTTTGATCGTTTCTGTGGCTTATAAGTCGGCTGGTGCCGTTTTGTTGTGAGAGAAAAATACTGTATTATGACTGATAAGTCTGCGAACAGGATGGGGGTGTGTCAGCACTCTGCAAACGCAAGGAACGTTCTCTGCTTTGGATCTAGGAGTCATGGTGCAGCAGGAGCAGTGTGGCACGACATGACACACAAATGTTCGGAGCAATCCGAGTGTACCTCAACTGATTAGATTAGATTTTTTTTGTGAAATCTCCCATCTGAGTAATTTCTTAACTTAATGCAGGTGTCTATATTTTTCTAAATTTATTTTAGAATCTAACAGCGTTTTGCTTTTCATGAGTCCAAGAGGGAGGGAGTGAGGTCACTTTAGCTTAAAACCTTAACATTGGCTCAACCTGATCTACACAAGAAAACATAAACTAACTAGTATGTATGCACCTTAGACTTTCTAGTGTGACCTATCTTAACCAACTCACAAAGAGTTTTGCAAACTAAACTAGAAGCATTTCTATCAACCAACCAATGCTAATCTAGAGATAAAAGCCATGCAAAACAAGCACAATGCGAAAACTTAATGCGTAAGGTAAAGAGAAAGTTAAGAGAGGACAACCTTTTGAAGACAAGGATGTATCCCATGGTATGGGTTACCAAAACACAACCTCTGGTCCATGCTATAGATCCATAAAGAATATGTCACGGTGTTGAGCTTGCCACAAAAGCTTGTGTAACCAAACAAGTGCCGCAAGCCACACTAAGGCTCACCGTCGCTACTTGATTCTCCCAATCACCATACCATTGTCATTCTCACCGGATTGTCCTACCAAATGTCTCCTAGGGAGGATCCCGTGTGCTAGGACTGGTGTATTGTTCTTATTACTACTTAGAACATTAGGAGAACTCCACCATTTTGGTAGTGTTTAGACACAAATTTAAGAAGTTATTATGAATTATATTTCATAATGGTATAGGTAGGTAATTAAATGTAGGGAGTAGTTTATGGATTTTCATAATTGTGTGGTAATTTTTTTTTATAAAACATAATAAATTCATTGACTATTGTTGGTAACGATGATTAGAGTCTATTAGTTGAAGGCCAGATGTTTATGATATTTATAAGCAATTATTGTATTTATATTTTTCTATTACATCTCATGAGTAGTTTGTTTTTGAACTGAACATCTCATGAGGATTAATGTAGAGATTTTGCTGGATATATCTAATTTAGTAATGTTAAGATTTAGATGCATGTGAACTAAGCATAGCTTAGCTGGTTGGCTTCTTTGTGGTGAAAACATATTTACTCAGGTTTAAGTCCTTGATTTGACGTAAGTGCTCGTATTTTTCTAGATTTATCTTAGGATTTAACGGCGTTGTTCTTTTGGTGATAGGCGACGTGCCTCATGACAGCGAGATGCCTATGGTAATCTCGAGACCTGTCGATCCAGTTTTAGTCTTTAGAAGGTGCTCATAGGGAGAAAAAGTTTATGTGTGCCATCATTAGGGTCTAGCCTTAGTTTTTCGGATGTGCTCATAGGAGTAGGTGTGTGTTCTTAGGGTTTGAATATGCCTATATATACATAAATGTCTATGTCTTTGCTATGATTTACAGAAGGTTTAGGTGCCCTTTGAATGGGATAAAAATTCTTGGATTCTAAGTATCCCACGGCTTCCAAGTTTCGTAGGATTTTGGGATTCTAAAAGTATGTGAGTAAATAATGCTCTAAAATCTCTCCTGCATAGATGGTGTAGAGTTTTTTCATCCAAATTCTCATAATCCCAAATGGTAGAGCTAGCGGATGGACGCTCGCGCCTGGTCTGTGTCGCGTGCCCCGCCCGCTCTGATTCGTAGCTCCGTTTCCCGTGGAACGCGCCAAATTACAGCATGAGGAGGCGGTGGGAGAGGAAACCACCTCCGTGCGCACCGCGCTGTGGCTACATGCGCGCGCTTTTTACTCCACCGTCTGTTCCCAGCCTCAGCCTGGCGTGTGCGTGCCGACTGCCTACTACGCTGCCGAGGAAGAAGGCCACGCGAGGACCGCCCACGTGTGCTCCGCTTCGCACACACATGCAGGAATCCATGCGCCCCTCCGATCGTACCTCTGAACATGAAACACTCAACATGAAACAAATGCAATATATGTCTAAAACAACCGAAACATTTGGAACATGCACTAGCAACATATGCGTGAAACATATGCAATATCTAGATAAAACACTTGCAACATACATCTGAAACAGATGAAATATTTTTATATACGTATTGCAACATCTACATGTATTTTTGCAACATCCAGGTAAACAACTTGCAACATTCATCTCAAACAGTTGAAACACCTTGAACATACACTTGCAACATGTTGTTGCAACGCAATGTCACCTTGCTGCTTGGGCGAGTGGATACTCGTCGTTGCGGAGCTCGACGCCGACGCGGAGCTTGCCGGTGTGGCAGCGACGCAGGTAACTCACAAGTGGGGTGGCGTCACATGAAACTCCTCTTGCCTGCTTGCTGGAGCATCCATCATGGAAGCTCGCCGGCTCGGTGGCGCATGCGTGGAGCTCGATGGCGCGCCGGTGGCTATTAGCGTGTGCAAAGTTCGTCGGCACGACCGCCGCAACCTATGCCCCATTGTTCCGCATCGAAGTCATCAACGATGGGGCCTGTCGTGTAGCACCCGCACGACCGTTGCTGCGCTCCCTTCTGCCCTGCGGCCGGTGCGTTGATGGTCGTCTCGTCTGCGCCGCCGCTCGCCTCGATTTGGGGGCGAGGGAGGTAGTGAGGTGAGGGCGTATCGAAGGGAGAGGGAGGAGTTGTTGCGCTCCTAGGAGCAGACTATGTTGGCGGGCTCAGAACAAATGGATAAGAACGATTTGATCGGGCTTAGAACAAATGGATAAGAACGATTCGATCGGAAGCGACGTTGGGCTATATCATTATCGAATCCCTAATGATTCAAACGGCCCTTTCGATGCACAATCTTTTACCAGCACGTAGGCAGTAGCTGCGGGCAAACCGGCACATGGCTGCTGCAATTTGTCATCTTGAAGATGATCGAACCGAAAGTTACTGATTTCTGTTTGTTTATTACCAGTCGACAACAACGCATACCAACCGTGCCACTGCTACATCTGAGCAAGTCATCCCCTTTCTTCTTGTTCGAGCTCAGCTACGCATGGAAGGAGCCGTCTCCAGTTCCGTAGCCACAAGGTATAGTAGATCGGTCGCTCTTGGCCTCTTGCCGTGGAGCGATCCTTCCTATAAATCTGAACTGTATCACGCTGTCATGGTCGCTAGGCAAGAAACATTGGTCCGTGGCTCCGCTGTTGCCAGGATTGCTGTGGTCACCGGCGGCAACAAGGGAATCGGATTCGAGGTGTGCCGGCAACTGGCCAGCAGCGGGGTCACCGTCGTTTTGACCGCTAGGGACCAGACGAGGGGTGCAGTGGCCGTCGACAAGCTCACAGGGCTGGGGCTCCCCGATGCCATTTTCCATCAGCTGGATGTCAGTGATGCTTTGAGCATTTCTCGATTGGCTGGATGCTTTGAGCATTTCTCGATTGGCTGGTTTCTTGAAGAACCGTTTTGGGAGGCTAGACATCCTGGTGAGTTTCCATTTCCCCTTTGTGAGACCCCGCTAAATGGGCCGATTTGATGGGCTAGGCCAAATGACCGAGTATTGTAGCTACGGAAATTTAGTCCCACATCGAAACAAGAGGCAGTGCCGAACCAGCTTAAAAGCCCGAGCCTGGAAGGGAATTAACTTTGGTTTGATTTTTTTGCGTGAAGCGAGGACGAAAGCGCAAGAGAGTTAATTAGCAGGCGTAGTCCATTCAATGTGTAGAGTGGATCTTAGCCGCCATCTCGGGTCGGAGCGTTACTAATGGTATTCAGAGCTAACTCTCACGGTTTCACGGACATATGGCTCGGAAGCTCAGACAGGTTTCACGGGACATATGGCTCGGGAGCTCAGACAGGTTGATCCTGGACATTTGTCCCGTTTGATAGGTTGGCTCGACCCTCGACGAGGACGTCGAGTCTTTAAGAGTGGGTGTATGTGAGACCCCGCTAAACGGGGCGGTTTGACGGGCTGGGCAAAACGACGAGGCTGTAGCTCTGGTTTGACGGCACTGTAGCATCGGCACTGTAGCTACGAGACTTTAGTCACATATCAGAAGTTGAGGGGAAAATGAACCAACTTATAAGCCTGAGCTCTATGAGAGAATTAACTCCGGATTTATTCTTTTGCGTGGAGCGAGGACGAAAGCGCATGGGAGTTAATTTAGGGCCCGTTCGGTTTGGCTGAAACTGGCTGGAAAACACTTGTTGGCTGAATTATTGTGAGAGAAAAACACTGTTCCGGCTGAAAAAACAAACTAAATATGGGGTATAAGCCAAACGGGGCCTTAGTCCCACATCGGAACCAGAGGCAGTGCCGAACCAGCTTAAAAGCCTGGACCTAGGAGGCTATTAACTTCGGATTGATCCTTTTATGCGAAGCGGGGACGAAAACGTAAAAGAGTTAATTAGTAGATGTAATCCATTCAACATATAAAGTAGATCTTAGCCGTCGTCCTAGGTCACGGCGTTACACCCTTCTGAGCTCCGGTGTCTGCATGGTGCTAGATTTCGACATGGTCACATGGCCACTGAGTGCTGGGTGCTTTATTTGACCTGTAGCCGTGTAGGTGAATAATGCTGCAATCGGTGCGGTTGAGCTTGTAGACGATCCCTCTTTTGGTCCGCCGCAGCCAACGGTGGAAAAGGTAAGCGTTCTGGCATCTCCACAAAACCTGACAATTGATAAAAAATCACGGCGGTGTTAGTGCTCAGTGGTGCCTGTTCCTTGGCCCTTGCAGTTGAGTGACATGGATCGACATGAGAGAGTTGAGTGGATGTGGCAAAACTGCCGGCAAACTTACGCCGCCGCAAAGCAAGGTCTGCAGACGAACTTCTACGGCGTAAAGCACGTCACGGAAGCCCTCTTGCCCCTCCTACTGTCCTCCTCCGACGGAATAATTGTCAACGTCACCTCCGGCTTTGGGCTGCTCGGAGTAACTCACCACCGAACCACATCAATTTTTCAGAATTCTGATCTCTGAACCAATCTTATGTGTGCCTGAATCCTGAGGCAGTTTTTCAGAAGCGATGAGCTGAAGCAAGAGCTGAACGACGTCGACAACCTCGACGAGGAGAGGCTGGACGAGTTACTGGACGCGTTCCTGAAGGACTTCGAGGCCGGTGCGGTGGAGGCCCGCGGAGTTCTCGGCGTACAAGGTGGCCAAGGCGGCCATGAACGCGTCCTCGCGGGTGATGGCGAGGAGGCACCCGGCGCTGCGCGTCAACTGCGTGGACCCCGGGTACGTGAGGACCGACATGACACGGAACTCGGGGCTCCTCGCGCCCGAGGAGGGCGGCGCAACGGTGGTGGCCGTGGCGCTGCTTCCGGAACGCGGCCCGACCGGCGCGTTCTTTGACGCCGGCGGCGGCAAGGAGACCTCGTTCGTGTGATCGGTGGCGGATGTTTGGGCACGGCACGGCTGGTTGGTGGTTGCGGCTGCTCTCGCGTCCGCAGGCGTTCTCACGACCTCAGGGTTTGATCAGTCGGCGTTGCGTGTAACAGGGCTCTGGATGGGCTTCTATCTAAAGCTAAAACCGCTGAGAATTGGCCAAAAAAAAAAGTAATCAACTTGTGCCAAATTTTGCCATCAACTGCCATTATTCTTGGTGCTAACTGCTAAGAGAGCTCTTGATGGGGCCTGTATACAGAGCGGCTGCCAAATGCCAGCACGTGACTACATATGGGAGTATTAGACGAAATTGAATTCGTTGATTGCGGCCAGCGGCCGAGACGAATGATTACGGACTGGTTGGTTAGCTTTAGCTTTACGTATCCATCAAGTCCTGTTGGCTGGTGCGTAGAGAGTGATCACTAGTTCACCTCCACGGCTCCGCCTCAAGAATAAATCGGCAGTAGTAGGCTGGTACTGGGAGTCCTTTCAAGTACTCAAGAGAACTGTTTCCACTGCCAAAGCGAAAGCGAGACGTATTTGCTTCCGATCCAGAGCTACAAGATGGAGGGCGATGTCCCCTCTACTGAGAACGCTAGGTACGTGACATATCTGATATCTCCATGCTGCGTTTAAGTAAGGCGTGGTACTAATTAATCTATTGTCATACTGGTTGCGTCTGGCAGGGTCGCCGTGGTCACCGGCGGCAACAAAGGGATCGGGCTGGAGGTGTGCCGGCAGCTGGCCGGCAACGGCGTCACCGTCGTCTTAACAGCCAGGGACGAGGCGAGGGGCGTGGCGGCCGTGGAGAAGCTCAGAGACCTGGGGCTCTCCGATGTCCTTTTCCATCAACTGGACATTACCGATGCTCCGAGCATTGCTCGACTTGCTGAGTTCCTCAAGACCCGTTTCGGGAAGCTAGACATCCTGGTGAGTGGTGATGGTGACCAAACCGTCTATATGAGCTTTCAGTTAAAGATCTCGCCGGATAGCTGACAGATTTCCATGTCACGATATGCGTGGTTGTGCCGTTTGTAGGTAAATAATGCCGCGATTGGTGGGATTGAGTATGTTCATGACCAAGATTGTGGCTCAGTAACGAGCGAGGAAAAGGCAAAGGTGAGCTTTTTTTTTCCCAAGACTTTTCTTCTTCAGCTGTGTGTGTGTTGATCAAACGATGTAGCAGGAGGACTTGTTTGTCAAACTCTCTGTTAATTGCTTGTACTCCAAAGTCCAAACTGTAACTGTAGTTCTTATTGTATTGGCACACGCAACAGCTCAGTGGCATGGATATGGATCAGAGGCTTGGATGGCTGTGGGAAAATTGCCGGGAGACTTACGACGATGCAAAGACAGGCCTGCAGACAAACTACTATGGCACAAAGCAAGTAATCCAAGCTTTACTGCCTCTGCTGCAAGCCTCCTCCGATGGGAGGATCGTTAACGTCTCCTCCCACTTCGGGCAGCTAAGGGTAAGATAGATCTGCTGATCACTTTGTGCAAAAAATCTAATGGCAATGCATCATGCTAAAAAGGAGAGGTCAAATTCAGAATTTCAGATATGAAAATTTTCTTCCAAATCTTACCAAGCCTGATCGAATCTCATGTTCGAAGGATCCTGTCCTCTAGAATTTCCAAATTAAAGCATTAAAAACTGCAGTAACAAAAGTTCCCCCTATGCAGCTTTTCCGAAACGAGGAGTTGAGGCGGGAGCTGAACGACATTGATAGCCTCACCCTGGAGAGGCTGGATGGCCTGCTTGACATGTTCCTGAAAGACTTCGAGGCCGGCGCGGTGGAATCCAACGGCTGGCCAATGTATTTCTCGGCGTACAAGGTTGCCAAGGCGGCCATGAACGCGTACTCGAGGATTCTGGCGAGGCAGCACCCCGAGCTGCGCGTCAACTGCGCTCATCCGGGGTACGTGAAGACCGACATGACCATACACTCGGGGCTGTTGACGCCGGAGGAAGGCGGCAGCAGGGTCGCCATGGTGGCGCTGCTGCCGGAAGGCGGGCCAACCGGCGCGTTCTTTGAAGACTTTGAACAGTCGTCGTTCGTGTGATGTGCAGCTGCTCCCATCTAGAGATACGCATAAGATGCTACAATTTTTTTCCCCAGTTGCGTTTACATTCTGCGCTGAACTTTTGAACCCATGGGCAAAGTATTTTCATCTGGAAGAAAAGACTTGTTACGATATTCAGTTACCCAGAGAAAGTATACCTCAAACAAATCACGGCCGTTGATTTTTTGAAAATCTGTAAATCAAATAAATAAAAACAAAAGGAAAACCCCAGGATACCCAGAGAAAGTAGAGACGCATCACTTGGTACAGACAAACGTGCAAGTATGCAACGACAAAGATAGCACTGTGTGGCCACCAACGACATGCAGCACGAGAAAAAAAATATATCCGGACATCGGGTCACGGCTTCCACTCTTTTCTGTCACTGAACCCTGAAGAGTAGTGTCATCATCCAGACCATTGTTACCCGAGTGCTCTGCTTTCGCTGCAGCCCGTGGTGCACGCTCATGGAGGCCGCCATTCCCGGTGGCCTGAATGGGCATGTTCGGCCGATATTAAAATCGGCGGATAAGCCGGCTGAAGCTGTTTTGTTGTGTGAGAAAAATACTGTAAATTTTAGCTGATAACCCGGCTGATAAGTTTAAGCGAACAGGCCATACCTCATGCTTCGTTCTTGCAGTCTTGCGTGCAGTCTTTACGAAAACAACTGCCGGTCCTTCAATTCATCAGGAACCTACCAAGTTTTGTTTAGGAAGTAATAGTTTCTACTGTATGTAAAAAAATGTAACACAGATACAACTGTTAGTTATGATCTCCACCGATTGGCCCAACGGTCAATTGGCCCTTGGATCCGCATCCTGATCGGGGACGTCCAACCACTCTATGGTTGGTGGGCCCCTGTCGCATAATACCATAAAAGGGAGGTGGGGGCTGGGGCACACGATACGAGGTTTTCCTGAGCTACTAGGCGCCCCACCGACCATTCCCTAACGTGAACTGATCTAGAGAGAAAGTGCTGCCAGCGACGGAAAGCCACCACCGACCTCACCGTCGCCTCTGCATCGCCACCACCGCGCCTAAGCTGCCACGACTCCGATGTCCATGTTGCTGCGGCGCCATGGACCCAACTGTGCTAGGGCGAGGTACAGAAATAGTTCCCCATCCAAGAGCAGTTTATCTCCTGATCTACGTTTTAGAGGTACTACAACCTTTCAATGGTATCGGAGCCAGGTTCATCTAATGTGTAGATCCAGATAGGGAGAGTAGCAATTTAGAAGGAGATGAGAAAGATCCAATTCGGATCGAAGGAGAGGGTTCCTAACCCAAACCCTAGAAGGGGAAGAACAACAGAAGAAAGAGGGCTCGATTCGGATCGACCCAGACATGAACCTTAACCCTAACTCGCAATTGATAAGCGGGGAAGATGAACAGTGGGTTCGGTCAAACCCTTACCAACCGAATCTGCGACCGGGGAAGGGGAAGAAGCAAAGAGACAGAGGGTTTGAACCCTAACTCAAACCCTAAGCATCAACCCGAACCTTAATTCCATTGGGGAAGATGAACAGCTAAACCTAACCCTAATCTCCAATCGACAAAGAACCAAGAAGAACATAGGAAGATCCAAAAACAGAAGAGGGAAAGGGAAAGAGGCCTACCTCGACGCTCCACCGCGCTGCCGCCTCGTCGGCGCGCGAGAAGTACTCGGAACCGATGCTCGTCGGGCCTCCGCGAGCTTCGTGTTAGGGCGCCGCGGCCAGGCTGCTCGACGGCAGCGTGCTCACCCGCTAGGGAGCACACGCGTTGATGAGGGGGCGGCAATAGCGCCATCTCTCTCTCGGCTCCGGGCTCTTTGCGCTCGCACTCGGTCTATGGTGCCGTTGAGAGAGAGAAAGGGAAGAGCGAAATGGGGGCTAGGGTTTCGGGGCAGCGCCGACCGAGCGTTTTTGCTCACGTGAGAACCACGCGGAGCTGTCCGATGAGATCCGACAGCCGGCATTGCTCGGGTTGTTTTCGGCCCCGGCGGGGAAGCGAATTCCCGGCCTAGGCCCAGGTTGTGGCCAGGGTGCGGGGGAGCGGGCGTGCGCGCCGTACCCAGATCCTGCTGGGCCGCAGCTAGGCCGCGTGCTGCTGCTGCGGACTGGGCCGCATGCTGCTGCTGCCGACTATTTTTGCCAGGCCGAGCCGAATGAGTAGTAAACGCTGATTTTTAGTTTTATTATTTTCAGAAGCAGTTTTGATGAATTTTGTCAAGTTTGGTATCTCTGTCAAAATTTGAACCAACGGGATAATTTTTTCAGAGAGTAGATGAATAAAGTAAAATGCTTCTGAAAAGTAGATAGATAATTTTTCAAGTTTCTGCTGCAAAGTTCAATGTTGATTATCTTCTAATTAAATTCAAACGAACGGAAGAATTTAATTTGAAAAGCAGTTATATTTAGTAAATCAAGATTATGTTTTATCGTCTGATTAAATTTAAAAAAATTTAATTGGAGGAGTAGCCAAAATTTATTTAAGTTAATTACGATATTGTTATTTTCTGACCAACGTTGATGATAATAATATTGTGATTTTATTTATAAGTTTTCCATGCATTAATTCTATTTCTGTCCAAAGATAATATAAAATTAATGTAGAAGAATGATGTATTTATGATATTGCTATTTTTCTGACCAAAGTTGATAATAGCAATATTATAATTAATTATGAGTTTTTCTATGCATTAATTCTATTTTCTGCCTAACGGTGATGTAGAATTGATGCAAAAGCATATTATATGTTTTATTTTAACCGACGAGATCGCTCGGCTACGTGTCAACGGGCTGCAGTGCTGGAGTATGTGAACGGAAAGGCTTGAGTCAAGCCAGTTCAGGACAATTCTTTGTTAGTTTACTAATTTTCTGATTAAATTGGATCCAATGGAAAGATTTAATTGAAAAATAAAGTATAAGTGAATGTTTTAGTCGTCATGACTAAGTTTTCGTATAGATGTATCCCGCATGGGGAGAAGTTTTGGCATAGTACTTATGCTAGCCAATCCTATATGTCGAGACAAGTTTTATCATGATTCACATATTTTGTATCCCACATAGCGAGAGAAGTTTGGGTAGCTCTTAGGCTATCCTAGTATTGATCATGGCACAATAAAAATGCATCATCATGGTCAATACTAACTAAATGATAAGGAAAAGATGCAAGCGTGACTTATAAAAGTACCGCTAAAGAAAGACCTCATTGAGTTCTTAAAGTGAATTAAGAAAAGTGTACTCCTAAATGGATGAAGAAATAACTTTGTTTACGTGACACAATCATATGAATGAAGTAAGTTATAAATGTCTCCTCGTTTACAGGTTTTTTGAATAGTTATCGAAATTATGGCAGTAAAGTTCATGCCATATTTCGAGAGGAGAATATAAAAATCAATTAAGAAAGATACTCTTCATTAAGAGTGAGATAAAGATTAATTAAGATGAATGTGACCGTCGGAGGAGTACAACAGTTACAACAATGATACCCCTAAGCAGAGAAATAGCTAGATTTCTAGACATTTTAAAGTTCTGACAGAAAAATAGTGTAGTCAGTCTCCAAGATATTAAGGTGGTGCTTAAAGCGCCATATGAGGTTTTAACGAATTAAATCCAAAATAAGAAATTTGAAGATATACTATCTTTAAAAAAGATGAGAAGATCTGGGGGAGCATGGTATGTAGAGATATGTAGAGACCTAAGACTTAAAGAGAAGAGGAAGGTATGTAGAGACCTAAGACTTGAAGAGAAGAGGGACTGCGTGCCCACTCCAATGACTCAGGAGCAACAAGTTTATTAATATCTGTTGATGTTGTATGACTAATACAACACCTGTTGTTGGATCTTCGAAGAAGATGAATAATGTAAACAAGGATCTTGTGATATAGGAGCCTGTAGAATCAATTGCCTCTTGGCAATGAAGAGCAACAACAGCCCCATATGAAAGTGCCAGTAGCTGAGGCCCCAGAAGGTCTCAATGAATTAGTAAACCGGGTTTTCCAATGACTATGAAGCCTATGTTAGTAAAGAAATTCAAATGAAGGGTGATTCCACCTCATTTAAAGAAGCCATGAGAAGCGTTTACTCGTTTAAATGGCAAGAAGCTATGAAAGTTGAAATGAATTAGGGCAATACCAATGATGTTTGAGACTTAGAAGTAATTTCCAATGGAACGAAAACAGTAGGTTGTTAATGAGTCTACAAGATAAAATGTGACTACAAAGGGAATGTAAAAAGATATAAAGTTGAAATGAATTCGATGAGTACCAACGATGTTTGGAACTTAGAAGTAATTTCTAATGGAGCCAAAACAGTACGCTGTTAATAGGTCTACAAGACAAAATGTGACTCCAAAGGGAACGTAGAAAGATATAAAGCACGACTTGTGGCAATATGCTTTAAGCAAAGAGAAAGATTAGATTATAATGAGAGTTTTCTCTCCAGTCTTATGTAAGGATTCTTTTAGAATCATAATGGTGTTAATGACACATTACGATTTAGAGTTACATCAGATGAATATAAAGACGACATTTCTCAACAGGGATTTATATGAAAACGATTACATGGCACAATCCAAAAGGTTTTGTCGTGAAAGAAAAGAACATATGGGATGCCGCCTGTAGAAATCCATTTATGGGTTAAAAGTATGTCTGTAGACATTAGTACTGAAGTTGATGAAAACAATAAGAAAGTTTGGGTTTTAAAGAAAATGAGAAGGGCGATAGCGTTTATGCGAGGATCAAGAATGGAAAATTCATTTTCCACATCCTATGAATAGATGGCATTCTACTCCTTAGTAGTGATGTTAATTTGTCATTGGAGAGGAAGAAGTTTTGTCCTCAAGTTTTAATTTGAATGATCTTGGTGAAGTGTCATTGGTTCTAGGAATCAAAATTCACCAAGATAGAAGAAAATGGGGTATTAGGACTATCATAAATGCATACTTAGAAAAGATTCTAAAGAAGTAAAGTATGCATGCGAGTAAACATATGCATGCTCCTATAGTCAAGGGTAATAGTTTTGAGAACTCTAAATGTTTTAGGAATCGATATGAGATCGATCAAAAGAATATGGTTCCATATGCTTCAGCTATTAAAAGCTTGATGTGTGTACAAGTACAAGTAAGAACTTACCCTGACGTAGTTTATGTATCCGGAATATTTTGGTAGAAGTCCAGTTCGGATATAGATCACTGGAATTGAGTTCAGAATGTCTTGCATTTTTGCAAAGTATTATAGGTCTCATGCTGACTAAGAAAGAATAAGAACTCTTAAATAGTTGAGGGTACAAAAGTTAAGTCTTGACGAGATGTATAGTGAAATCCATAGCAGTTGCTAACACTTACAGTTGGAGTATTATTGTGAAAAAGTTCCAAAGAAACAGTTATGATGTCATCAGTGATGCATACCATAGTATAGCTTGTCATGAGGCTTAAGGAACAGTCAAAAGAGGTTAAGGGAATATGTACCCGGACATAACAATGGTAGACAACGGTAATAACCATTTAAAGTAAGTTAACTCCTAAGATAACAAGTCAAGTGTGCTGTCAAACACATTGACACTAATGTATATGTTGTAAAGGAGAAAATCCAGAATCATTTTGAAAGCATTGAGCACATGAGTACCGAGTAAGTACTTGCAGATCCGCTTAACAAAGACTAACCACCCAGTGCGTTCAGAGAACACACAGTCGACATGGGTTTATGGGAAAGCCTATGATTTCTGGATACTAAGGGTCTAATTGAGTATATGTTTTAAAACAGAGAGGTGTGTTGTAGCTGTTTAATCTAATGGCAACAGACCGTGACGATGAGGCACGCTCTATGCACTGATTTATGATGAAATGGGAACAAGATAAAGTAAGTTAAATTTAAAAAATAAGGTGAGATCAAGGGGGAGAATATTAGTTATGATCTTCATCAATTGGCCCTTGGGCCCTTGATCCACGCCCTGATCGAAGGCGTCCAACCGCTCTATGGTTGGTGGCCTCCGTCGCACAGCACCATAAAAGGAAGGTGGTGGTCGGGGCACACGGCACGAGGTTCCCCTGAGTTACCAGGCGCCCCACCGACCATTCCCTAACGCGAACCGATCCAGAGAAAAGGTGCTGCCAGCGACGGAAAGCCGTCACCGTCCTCACCGTCGCCTCTGCATCGCCACCACCGCGCCTATGCTGCCACGACACCGGCGTCCACGTTGTTGCGGCGCCATGGACCCAACTGTGCTAGGGCGAGGTACAAGAACAGTTCCCCCATCTAAGAGCAATTTATCCCCTGATCTACGTTTTAGAGGTACTACAACCTTTCAATAACTTCTGATGATTGACCCTACCATGGCCTTGACAGGATTGCTGTGGTCACCGGCGGGAACAAAGGGATTGGTGGGATTGGGCTAGAGGTTTGCCGGCAGCTGGCCGTCGACGGCGCCACCGTCGTCTTAACAGCCAGGGACCAGACGAGGGGCGCAGCCGCTGCAGAGAAGCAGGGCTCTCCGGTGTCATTTTCCATCAGCTGGAGATCACCGATGCTCCAAGCATCGCTCGGTTGGCCGGGTTCCTGAAGACTCGTTTTGGGAAGCTAGACATCCTGGTAGGTTGCCTTTTTATAACTTGAAGAGGATTTATATGGCCACTTGGCCAGGGATGATAGGTGTCAGATACTATTTGTATAGATAAATAATGCCGCAATTGGTGCTGTTGAGTACGTCCAGGATCCTGTTGACAGTTCAACAAGCGAGGAAAAAGTGAGCTTTACTTACATCTTCAGCTTGTCAGAGGTATTAGAAAATAACGCTGGTTAATGTCCGGCGCTAATTGGTGAAAGCGGAACTACACTACTGGAAATAAAAGCGTCTTCTCCAGCACAAAATTAAGCCTTGGTGACAGGTCCTGAAATTTGGTCTTTGGCGATTTATATTAGGCCAAATTGATGAAAAGTTTGCTTGGTTGTTGCATGTGCCCAACAGTTCAGTGGCATGGATCAAAGTCAAAGGCTTGAATGCATGTTTAAAGGTGTCCGGGAGACCTACGACGCTGCAAGAGAAGGTGTGAAGACCAACTACTATGGCGTAAAGCATGTGATTGAAGCCTTAGTGCCGCTGCTGCAAGCTTCCTCCGATGGGAGGATCGTCAATGTCTCCTCCGAATTTGGGTTGCTAAGGGTAATATAACCAACTTCTTTTGTCAACACCTCCGATCTACTCCATCCATTTCAAATTATAAGTCACTTTGATTTTTTTACATCTATTTTGTTATGTATTTAGACATAACAAATTACTCTAATTTGTCCACGCCTGTGAATCGGTCGACATTTTATACAAATTTTACGAACAGTTCCATTTCGGTAAGATTATGGTAAGAACCGTTCGTTGGATAGAATGGATTTGAAAAAAAAACGTACTTTTCCTTTTCATTCTTTCATATACTAAGGGTTTTACTTGGAAAAGACAATATATCTAGATACATAGTAAAATAGATGTATTAAAAAAGTCAAAGCGATTTATAATTTGGAACGGAGAGAGTAGTAATAGAGCATCTTCAAGAGTACCCAATATTTTCTTCCAAAAAACATAAAGTTTTACAACTCCTAAAAAAGTATTGGAATGAGCAAAGAAGGACATCTCCAAGAGTTTCTAATGATCCACTCCTAAAATATACTCCCTCCATACTAAAAAATGAAGTCGTTTTGGATAAGATTTGGGTCAAACATTGAGAATATAAATCATGAATAACCACTACTAGAATCAGCAAGTTTACCTAGGGTTTATAATCCTAGAGAAAGGGTGAAAAAAGTAGGGAAACTATTTCCCTAGGGTATTTGGTAGGGAAAGCCCCCTAGGGAGGGGCATCGACGGGAAAGGTCATCTTTCCCTACGGTTTTGTGGAAAACGGTAGGGAAATGTTCTTTCCCTAGTGGGTTGTATCCCTAGAGAAATTTGTTGAGATGGTCTGGTGTATCCTAGGTGGAAAGATGATTTCCCTACGAATTTAATTCCTAGGGAAAGAATGTGACATGACAATGAAACTTCCCCAAGGAATCTGAACTGTAGAGAAAGAATAGATCATAAAGCATAGTATTCAAATTCAAATCTTTTACACATGATTATATTTGAATTCAAATACCATTCAGTTACAAAAAAATTAATTCGAATTCACACATGAACACAGTACTTAAGTACTTATTTCATCCAATCCATAACCGTATCCAGGAATCCATACATTTAGAGTTAATTACCATAATGCAACCTGATAGACTACTAATACAAATGTCTAGTTGGCATCACTACTTAGCTTGCAAGATTTGCTGCTCCATTTGGTGCTCACCGGCTCATTACTTCAAACAAATGTGCAACAAGCAATCTAAAGAACTCTAACTCATGGTTTGACAACAATCAAAAGAACTCAATGTGATCTCCCTCAGGAGGAGAGTACGTGCCTCCACCACTTGTAGTTCCATTCACTCTAGGACTAGTTTCATTCACTCCACCACTTGTAGTTCCATTAGCTCGACAACTAGTTTCATTCACTCCCCCACTTGTAGTTCCTGGATGGCCACGAAATACTTCACAAGCAATCCTACTTATTGTTTCATCCGGAGTTTCCACTCCAACACACAAGCCAACGGTACCGGCCTATGAGATTAAGCAAGTCGAAAGTTAGAAAAAAGGTCAAATTATTTGTACTACTAATTCATGACTTGCAGCTTCATTAGTTATTGATTCCACAACGAATCATTTACGCAGATCATGCTATGTTAACAAATTTGATATATAACAGACAATAAGAAGACCATATGATTTCTACTTGCTATGTTACACAAGTTTAACATGGACTGACTATTTTCAGACCAACACACAGAAAGCATAGCTCATAAAATTTTGTGAGTCCAATTAAGTCATCTCTATTTGTTGCTATCCAGTGCTAGTTTGCAACTTATTTAGAATCAACACATGTACAAGTTGCAAACATCATCAACATATTGAGGAAAAGTGACGTCTGATCATCAAACTTACATTGTCATGAGAGGGATTTGGAGTTGGGTAAACATCAATGTTTTTAAGGCGTCGCTTTGGCATCGCCTAATCGGCAAGGCGCTACAGGCGGGACGACTTGGTGGACGACTCGCCTTAGATTGGTATGGCGTCCGCCTTACTACCATGGCGTCCGGAAGTCATCGATTTGGCGTCTGATTCGTCGAAATCGAGCAAGGCGGGCGCCATAGGGGATGGCCATGGTAGGAAAGCACGGGCGCGGGAGAAAGGACAGGGAAAATGTAGGCGCGCAGGAAAGCATCGCGCGCGGGGGAGATTAGGCGCGCGGGGAGAGAGGAGCGTAGGAGAAATCAGAGAGCAGAGAGAGGAGCACTCGCAGGGAAGACGGACCTACCTGCTTGCCCACGTGAACACATTCGCCCGCGCCGCCAGTAGAAGCTGCTGTTGCCAAGGCTCCGCCTCCCCCTCCCCTGTTCCCCATCCGCGCGAGGAGCAGCCGCCGGTGGGATGCTGTTTCCCCGTCGCCTCTCCTGGTCCTCCATTGAGCAGGACACGAGCCGCTTCGCCTCTCCCTTCCCTCTTCCCCACCCGCGCGAGGAGTAGCTACCAGCGGACTGCTGTTTCCCCACCGCCTCCTCTGGTGAACATCGAGCAGGAGCAGGACCCGAGCCACCTCCTCTTGTGTACTAACCTGAATTGTCTCTCCATTGCAGTGTATTGTTGGATGCACACTTGGGGCTGCGGGCTGCACAGGAGAGGACAACACCAAGGTATGACATACTTCCAGTTCTCTAGTCTATACTACTGTTGGATGGCCGTAAGGCGTCGCCTCGCCTTACGCCTTACTCGCTTTAGTGTAAGGCGGTGGTTGGTCACCTCGCCTCGATTTACCGCCTTAAAAACCTTGGTAAACAACATATATTGGAGGCTGAGGTGGGTGAGACATGGGAGGAGGAACCTCTATAGCTAGCATACCAGTGTGGAAAGCAACACTCTACAGTTTAATAGTATAGGTTACAAGCAATTAGAAAGTAGCTAAATTGACACTCAAAAGAATACACAAGGATGTATGTCACATCTCACCTCCATAAACCTTTGTATACTTTCATTGTGAGCATGTACCATTCTCCCCCAGTCCAACATATTTTGGGCGTATTCCTTAGCCATACGACTACCACTAGCTTCTCTCCTCATACGGTCCTCCTCTTCTTGACGTTGACGCCTAGCAGCCGTGGCTGAGGCATGACTTGTTTTCAAGTTAGAAAGGGCTTCGTTGTCATTGATGGGCCCATTAAACAAGGCCCACTTCCCATGTGGCCGACCACAACTGCATTGATAGAGAGCTCTAGCATCAACTGGAGAGTGCAACCAGTCAAAATCTGGTCCATTTAACTCAATGTCCTTGACTTTGTATTTATCCTATGTGAGCATTTGCAAAATTAGTAACATCAAGTTATGCAAAATAAGTAACATTAAAGTTCTGCAAAATAAGAAATAACCATTTAGTAATTACCAAATATGTAGTGGCTTCTTCTGTATTCAGTGAAGTAATATCTTCAGGATTTGAGCCTCTATGAGTATGGACCCATGCCTCAATATCATTTACTTCTCTTCCTAGTTTCTTAGACTACATTAAATAGTAAGCCAAATTAATTGTGCACTTCCAACAAAAGAATATCTAATAGAAATCAGCAATTGAACACTAACCAACTTCTGTCGTATTGTTGCAATAGAGTTGGATCCTCCTTTGTGGGGTTTAAATTTGCGGCTACAACGATTTACACGATTTGTCTCAAGACTTTTTCTTGAATTCAGGATTGCTCCACTCTGTGGCCAATGCTACCCAACAATCTCTTTCAAACCAAGAAGGTTGCTGTGCAATGTACTCATCACGCGTCAAATAGAACTACCCAGCAATCTTGTCATAGATTTTTCTGCTCTCCACCTTCTGAAAATGATCTATTGTAGCTGTAATTCTTAAGTAATACATTATGCTCCCAAGGAGTTGTGAGAAGCACACACCAACATGTTCTCTTGAAATATCTTCTTTGGATGGATTGAATCTAAACCTTAACTATAGAAGTATTGAAAGTGAACACATTGGATAGTTCATTATTTAAAGTAGCAAGCAGTGAAAGTGTCAGGTTCAATTATTTTTCACTGGATGTCATTATTTAACATCAGTTCACTATTTTTCACTACATGGTTCATTATTTCTCACTGGATGTCACACTGCAAGGTTATAATTGAAACTAACATGTAATTAATTTTTTATTAGAATGTTTAAACCAACAAAAAAAATAGAAAATAGCTAGTACCAGGTGAAAGGTCCTTGTTTGGTTTTGGTAATTGAGTGACAACTTAGGTGGACTAATTGTGTTTATGTGAGATACGCAGGCGATTAGTCCATAGGTACATGTGTGTGAGCAACATATGCCATGAAGGTGAAAATGGCTTGGAGATGTTGCAAAGCTCACACATGTGATGGTGAAGGAGCTTAAATGCACATGAGACATGACATTAAGTCATGTGATCAAGGTGGAGAAGGTCAAGACAAGACTTGGCTTGATGGACCGGTTGCAAGCGTGAAAGGCAAGTCGGAGGCTTTGGAGTGATGGACCGCGTGGCGGTGAAGCTTGAGCAAGACTTGGCGCCGATGGACGATGGCAACGGTGAAGAGCAAGTAAAGTCAAGATCGATGAACCAATATGATCACGTGATGATATGAAGTGGATCATATCATTATTGATCGTGTTGGTGCATGTGTTGCATCAACATTGGAGGAGATGGAATGGAATGCGCAAGGCAAAGGTATAACCTAGGGCATTTCATTTCACTGGTCATAGGTGTGTAGAGAAGTTTATGACCGGGTTTAGGATAGATGGCCGTACTATCAAGAGGGGGCAAACTTGTTTGCATATCGGTCATCTAGTGCCACTCGAGTGATCTAACTTTGCATCGTCGCTAGGATCGAGTGGCGTGGCAAGTTGAGTGGCTAACACCTTTGGGAAATGATTGTGAAAATACTAACACACATACACATGATGGTGTACACTTGGTGGTGTTGGCACATTTGCAAAGGAGAAGAAGTTGGTGATGAAAACGAGTGAGTCGCGCTGGTTACAGAGTGACCGGACGCGTCCGGTATGGTGACCGGACACGTCCGGTATTTGGCGGCATACTCAGCGATCGGACACGTACGGTCGCCACACTGGACGCGTCCAGTGTGAAGTAGAGAAAGCAGAGTTTGGCTGAGCAGTCGATAGGACGCGTCTGGACGTCAGTGGGTGCTTACTATACTCGACCAGACGCTGAGGCTCAGCGTCCGGTTAGTTTCTAACTGTCACATCCGGTCGGCCCTGGAGGCTTACTAGACTCGATCAGACATAGCGGGTGAGCGTCCAGTCGTTTCGTGCTGAGCATCCGGTCAACATGTCAGAGAACCGTTGGAGGCAACGGTTGGACACGTGGCGGTCTGGCAGCTATCGGACACGTCTGGTATAGCGACCGAACACGCCCGGTATGCACGGTCGGTGCGTCCGGTGCAGCGTCCGGTGCTGCATCTGGTCGGCCCAAAAAACACCTAGTGAAGGGGTAACGGCTCTATTTGTTCGTGGGGTTATAAATAGAAGCCATGGTCAGCCTTGGGCCACAAGTAGAGCACACTAGAGCCTTGGTGGCTTATGGAGTAGTGCTTGGGAGCCCTCCATCTCACACATACTTGATAGTGATCATCAGATTATGTGAGTGAGCGATTCTAGTACGATTGCATCGAGTGGCACTAGGTGATCGAGTTGCAAGCCGGTGGTGCTTGTTACTCTTGGAGGTTGCCATCTCCTAGATGGCTTGGTGGTGGTCTTCGTCGAAGCCCGCAAGAAGCTTGTGCGGTGCTCCGGAGAAGAGCTTGTGAGGGGCATTGTGCTCGCCCCACGGGAGCCGCGAAGAGCAACTCTAGTAAAGTGTGTCATTGAGCTACCCTCACTTCCGGGGTAGGTTCTTGCGGCGCCCGACGTGTGGGCTTGGCGGGTGATGCCAATTAGCCGCCGAACCACCAAGTGAGCAGTCGACACAACGGGGACTAGCGTGTTGGTAAGCACGTGAACCTCGGGAGAAAAATCATCGTGTCAACCTTGTTCTTCCCGTTGGTTTGCATCCCCGTTACACAAGCTTGCGATTACTTTCATATACATTGAGCTTGTGTTGTTGCTTTTGTAATTAGTTAGCTTGTGTAGCTTGCTACTTACCTTCTTGCTTGTGTAGCATAGAAGTAGCTCCCTTGCGTGGCTAATTTGGTTTGTGTAACCTTGTTAGTCACATTGCTTAGTTTGTGTAGCTAAGTAATTGCGCTCTCTAATTTGGCATTGGTTGCCTTGTTATTGAGCATTGTTAGTAAGCTTAGTTGGCTTTGTGCTTTTGCTTACTAGCATGTGTAGGAGCTCCCTTGTTGCTTAAAGTACTAGTAGCATAGGTTTGTATGACCTTGCTCATAGAATTGGTTAGGAGAGCTCTAGCTAGCCCGGCACCTTTGTTGCTTGATTAGTATCTTTGCAAGGTGCTAGTGAACATAGATAGAGGGGTATAGTCTTGGCTAGACCGATAGTTCTAATTTCACACTTGTTTCGGTTAGCCGACGTGATTAATTTTAAAAAGGACTATTCACCCTCCTCTAGTCGCCATCTCAACCCTTTCAATTGGTATCGGAGCCTGGTCTCTCATTTGTGGTCTTCACCGACCCAAGAGGATGACGTCTAAAGGGCTAGATGTTTGTGAGGCACACATTTTTTATGGCACAAACTTTGTACTTTGGAAAAATCATATGCTTGATCATTTTCGTGCAAGGGGACCTAAATTTTGGTGGGTTGTCACTAGTGGTCTCACCCATGTCTTAGATCATAGAACTCTAACCAAAGCTCAAAGAGTCCTCTATGAATTTGATGTACATGCTTGTTGTTTTCTATTGGATGCTTTACATTTTGATTTGATGAAGCAAGTAAACTACAAGGGGACCGCTCGTGAGATATGGGAGTCCATCAAGGAAACCTTCGGTGATTCCTCCACATGGGATGATGGCAAATTCAAGAAGGAGGATGAGCCCAAGAAGGAGGTGCATGAGTGTGTTGAGCATAACCACAATTTGGTGATTGTGGAAGATTGCTCCACCTCACGGTCAAGTGATGATAATGATGATCAATCCACTACAAGTTCACTTGACAAGGTTGATGATGATGCCACAAGTGTTGCAAGTGATGATGCTACCCCATGCACACTTGATGGTAATGATGGTTCATGCTCAAACCATGATGAAGATGCTACTACATGCTCTCCAACCACGCCACATTGTCTCATGTCACAAAGTGACACTAAGGTATCAAATGATAATGTGGTTGATCATATTGATTCATATGATGAGCTTGTTAGTAGACTTGCTAGCATGTCCATGTCTTTAGAAGATGAGAAAGCTAAAACATTGAAATTAGAAAATGAAAACTCATTTCTAAAGAACTCTTGTGAAGAACATAAGAAATTAAATAATGCTTATAAATCTTCACTTGATGAGCTTAAATTGAATCATGAGACACTACTTGCATCTCATGATGAATTATTAGAACAACATGCTTCTCTCATTAAAGTGTTTACAAAGAAACTTAAAAATAATGAGAGCTCATCACATGAATCAAATGATAAATTGCAAAATGTTGCTAACCCTTGTGATGTAGGAAAGAAGCATGTATCCACCTCTTGTGATAATTTATTAGATATGCCATGCTCTTCACAATTACATGCTTGTTCTACTTCTATGTCTTGTGAGACTAACCTTTTGAAGGAGAACAATGAGCTCAAAAATGAAGTGAAGAAATTGAGCAACAAGTTAGAGAGGTGCTACAACTCTCAAGTCACCTTTGAGCATATGTTGAAGACTCAAAGAAACTTTGGTGACAAGAGTGGAGTCGGCTTCAAGACTAGCAAAGTCAATCATCAAGAAAGCCAAAATGATATAAGTGGCATTGACTTCAACAAGAGCAAGATCAAGGGCAAAAGATGGGGCAAGAGAAGATATAAAAGAGAGATGAAGAAGCAAGAACACGAGAAGCTCTCTCATTTCATGTGCTTTAAGTACCATGAAGTGGAACATCTTGCAAATGGTTGCCCCAATGAAGAAAAGCTCAAGTTGAAGAAAGAAGAAGAGAGGCTAAGGCATGTGAAGTGCTTCAAGTGCCGCACTTGGGGTCATCTTGCCTCAATGTGCCCAACCAAGCAATTGGTGAAGCAACAAGTGAAGCCTCAACCAAAGCCACAAGTTGAGCAAGAGAAGACACTCCAAGAGCAAATCAAGATCAACCATGAAGATGGTGGTGATTTGATGATAAAGAAGAAGAAAACAAGAAGGGGTGGAAAGGCAAGGCATCCAATGCAAATTCAAGATGCCAAGATAATGAGCAAGAATGAAGATGAGAAGAAAGATCATGCTCACATCAAGTGCTTCAAGTGTGGAAATATAGGACACTTTGCCTCTAAGTGTCCTACCAAGCTTGAGAAGAAGGCTCAAGCAATCCATGAGAGGCAAGGCAATGAGAAGCACCACATGAGCAAAGAAGAGAAGGCTCAAGCAAAAAGAAAGTGCTACTCATGCCGGGAAAGGGGACACATGGCACATTCATGTCCCCTAGGTGATATTTCTAAGCCCATTTCAATTATTGATAATAATTTGCTTAGAAAGGATGGTAATGGTACCTCTATGGTTGCTATTGCAAAACATCCTGCTATTCATACTAAGGATATGCCTAAGTATGTTGCTCCTAACTTGAGAGGATCCAAACTTGTTTGGGTACCATCAAAAAGTGGATGATTGATTGTAGGTACCATCGGCATTGGAGACTTGATTCAATTGATCTCACATTGTTCATCATATGTTGAATCAAGTTATGAAGCTTAGTGCACATCATTATCTCAATGCCATGACAAATTGAGTGAAGTCCAAATGTGCTACAACATACAAGTGTTATAATTCAAGTTGTTGGTAATTCATTGGATATATTTGATGACTTGGAAATAATTGAGTTGAAGCTTGCTAGTTGGATGATCATGAGCTAACCAAGGTATATCTCTTGTTGATCATTTCATTTGGGTGCATATGAGTTGATTGAATTGGATAAATATGCAATGTTGCTTGCTATGAGATGATTGAATGGATAATTGCTTAGTAATCAAGTTTGGATTGATTTGTGTTGGATAAATTCATGAGATGACTTTTAGTAAGTGGTTTGAATGGATATATTTCTTATGGAAGTATTCAAACAAGTTAGTTTCAAATTTGATTCATATTTGATGAAGTATAGCTCAATTGTTGAAATCTGTCCTATATTGTAAAATATGAGCTAGCTGTGATCTTAGCCACGTTTGAGTAATCAAAACTTATTGGATTGGCATAAAAATTGATGTATATGCTCTAGACTTATGGTATAAGATGCTGTACAATTTTCATGAGAATTAGATAAGAAATGCTTCGGTTTTGGAGTAGATCTTGTCAGCCATAGTGCAGCAGTTTTCAGCATGTAGCAGTGGTGGAATAATTGATATATAGCAGCAATCTAGAAGTCAAATGAAGTTCAAATTTTTACAGCTGCTAGATAACTTAGTAAAGAACATCTCCACCAAATTTCATGGTATTTGGATTTGTACTTTGGGAGATATGCGTATTTCTTTGAAGGGTACAAAATCTGTCAGAAAAGTGACAAATGTTGGATTGATCTAGAGTCACTTTGATTGAAAGGTCCTCAAGTTGGAAATATGTTTACAAGTGTTTGAGGTACCTGAGTTTGTTTTTGAGATGATCTAGAAGCATGATAAGATATGAGTACAAGGCCATTTGATTGTGGAGTGTACTTTGCACACCTTTGGTACTCAAGATGAAGATCAAGATCAAACTCAAGTTGAAGTTTAAGTTCTAGTGACTATTGGAAATCATTTGGTATAAAGAAAAGGACTTCAACAAGAAGAAAGAAAAGGACTTAAAGAAGGAATCAAGGTTACTCACCAAGTTAAGTCTATCACTTGGATCAATCAATCAAGTTATTTCAAGTGAGTATCAAGAATGATTCTTGGAGAGAGGTCACTTCTTCCTAGTGTAGGAGCTTGCCGCCTATGTGTAGGTAAAACCAAGTGTGGTACTTGGAAGGCTAATATGGAAGTGGTGATTCGAGGAACATTTGAGATGCTTAGTTGAAGCAATCAAAAGGGTTGATCAAGAAAAGCAAGCAACACCCAAAAGAGATCTAATCATGATATTTCTAGTGGTATTCTCAAATTGGTACTCTCATGCAAGCAAAGATCAAAAGATAAAGCAAGTCAACCACAACAAGAAAGTGCACTTGATCATAAGTGGTACTCATTTCATATGGGTGAAGAATGAAATTCCATATGATATCTATTGGTCTTCACCAAGCTTATAATTGGACTTCACATTGCTATTGGAGTAATGAATTGGAATCTATGTGACTATCCTCTACTCCAACATAGCAAAGGTATCATTATAATGTGCATGATCATTTCATCCCTTACTAGTATGCGGTTAGTGCATATAGTACATGCTTCATAGGATCATGCATAACAAATGAAATGTTTAAATTCATAGCCTACCACTATTGTTTGAATGATTACTTGATCTAGTGGTTAGTACATGAATTTATTCATGAGCTAGTGAACCTAAGTACTTGACTCAATTTGGATTGCTAACAAGTGACAAGTACAACATTGGCAAGATAACCCTTGCAAGAGGTGTGAAGAAGCTTGTCATTAGTTCAAACCAGACTTGGAAGCTCAGGCAAATCAATTTAGCTCAAGTAAATCATAGAAGCTCATGATAGTGATAAGAGTACAAGCACAAGACGACAATGCAAATGGATATCTAGTTTAGATGTTTCAAATGGTATCTAGACTCAAGTATTTTATCAAGAATCTACAAATAATGTCTAGATCAACTCACAAGTAATATCCTATAAGTGGTACTCATGAAGATAGCAAATGTTCAAGAAATAGTTTTTATTGAAAAATCCAACAAGTGGTTCCATACTAGAAGATTCTTTCAAGTGGTATCTACTTCATACAAGTGGTATTACATCTAAATATGATATCAACCATGAAAGACGATGGTTCCACAAGTGATCATCAAATAAAGAATGCATCCCTCACCTACAAGAGCTCAAGTGTATCAAATAGATGACCCATGCTATCACATAGGGGGAGGTGTCACACAAATTGATATCAAGATCAAAGATCCTATGAGTGGTATCTCAAGAAGCCCTATACAAGATACAAGGGGTACAAGTTACAAGTGGTATATACAAGTGGTGTCATTCCAACAAACAAGAGATGTCCATAAAAAATGCAAGATTCAAGCCTCAATCATCTACCCCAAACGTATACCTTTGCATCAATGAGAAGCACACCTTTTATGGAAATTGATGACAAAGGGGGAGAGATTGTACAAAGATATGAAAGCTTGATTGAATGGGGGGAGAGATTAAGATTGTACAAGGGGAGAGATGAGATATAAAAGAAATGGAGGTTGGACATGAACATGGACAAAGGGGGAGCAACATTGAAGAAAAAGAGATGGATCAAAATTCTTGGACAAGAGAAGCACACAAGTAGGGGGAGCAAGCTAATGAACTTTGATTGATTGCATTTGATATGTGCATATTCATGTGCTTGCTTGCATTGCATAAGCTTTCAAATTCAATATGCATGCTTGTGTGGTGTATGCTAGTTGTAAAACTTGAATGATAATTTGATAACTAGCATGCATAGGATGATAGCTAGACACTTGGTATGCTTTTTAAATAATGCTAGTACCTTGTTTTTAATGTTGATCTCATAAGGTATCTAGTGCTTTTATTTCCAAGTGATATCTAGCTAACCATGGTGCTAAGGATGAACTTAAAGGTGCAACTCCGATTGGTACATGCTTCAAAGGTTTATTCTATACACCTTAGCATCATTTTATAGTATTTACTCTCCCACATTTTTAATCTATGCATATGTGCGAGCTTCAAATCAAACACTCTAGCACATATGTAGGGGGAGCTAATACTACCATTTCGGGTTTGTGGTACTTGTCCAAAATCATTTTCACATGGTAAAATTGCTTGGGCAAGCAACATGAATCCAAAAGAGCTTAATTTCCATATCTTTATAGAGTTGTCATCAATTACCAAAAAGAGGGAGATTGAAATGTCCTTGTTTAGTTTTGGTAATTGAGTGACAACTTAGGTGGACTAATTGTGTTTATGTGAGATACACAGGTGATTAGTCCATAGGTACATGTGTGTGAGCAACATATGCCATGAAGGTGAAAATGGCTTGGAGATGTTGCAAAGCTCACACATGTGATGGTGAAGGAGCTTAAATGCACATGAGACATGACATTGAGTCATGTGATCAAGGTGGAGAAGATCAAGACAAGACTTGGCTTGATGGATCGGTTGCAAGCGTGAAGGGCAAGTCAGAGGCTTTAGAGTGATGGACCGTGTGGCGGTGAAGCTTGAGCAAGACTTGGCGCCGATGGACGATGGCAACGGTGAAGAGCAAGTAAAGTCAAGATCGATGAACCAATATGAACACGTGATGATATGAAGTGGATCATATCATTGTTGATCGTGTTGGTGCATGTGTTGCATCAACATTGGAGGAGATGGAATGGAATGCGCAAGGCAAAGGTATAACCTAGGGCATTTCATTTCACTGGTCATAGGTGTGTAGAGAAGTTTATGACCGGGTTTAGGATAGATGGCCGTACTATCAAGAGGGGCAAACTTGTTTACATATCGGTCATCTAGTGCCACTCGAGTGATCTAACTTTGCATCGTTGGTAGGATCGAGTGGCGTGGCAAGTTGAGTGGCTAACACCTTTGGGAAATGATTGTGAAAATGCTAACACACATACACATGATGGTGTACACTTAGTGGTGTTGGTACATTTGCAAAGGAGAAGAAGTTGGTGATGAAAACGAGTGAGTCACGCTGGTTATAGAGTGACCGAACATGTCCGGTATGGTGACCGGACACATCTGGTATTTGGCGGCGTACTCAGCGATCGGACGCGTCCGGTCACCACACCGGATGCGTCTGGTGTGAAGTAGAGAAAGCAGAGTTTGACTGAGCAGTCGATCGGACGCTGGCAGTGTCCAGTCTGGTGTGACCAGATGTGTTCGGTCGTCAGTGGGTGCTTACTATACTCGACCGGATGCTGAGGCTCAGCGTCCGGTCAGTTTCTAACTGTCTCGTTCGGTCGGCCCTGGAGGCTTACTGGACTCGATCGGACGCAGCGGGTGAGCGTCCGGTCATTTTGTGCTGAGCGTCCGATCGATGTGTCAGAGAGCCGTTGGAGGCAATGGTCAGACACATGGCGGTCTGGTAGCTACCGGACACGTCTGGTATAGCGACCAGACATGTCCGATATGCATGGTCGGTGCGTCCAGTGCAGCATCCGATGCTGCGTCCGGTCGGCCCGAAAAACGCCCAGTGAAGGGGTAACGGCTCTATTTGTTCATGGGGTTATAAATAGAAGCCATGGTCGGCCTTAGGCCGCAAGTAGAGCACACTACAACCTTGGTGGCTTGTGGAGTAGTGCTTGGGAGCCCTTCATCTCACACATACTTGATAGTGATCATCCGATTATGTGAGTGAGCGATTCTAGTGCGATTGCATCGAGTGGCACTAGGTGATCAAGTTGCAAACTGGTGGTGCTTGTTACTCTTGGAGGTTACCACCTCCTAGATGGCTTGGTGGTGGTCTTCGTTGAAGCCCGCAAGAAGCTTGTGCGGCGCTCCAGAGAAGAGCTTGTGAGGGGCATTGTGCTCGCCCTACGGGAGCCACGAAGAGCAACTCTAGTAAAGCATGTCATTGAGCTACCCTCACTTCCAGGGTAGGTTCTTGTGGTGCCCGGTGTGTGGGCTTGGCGGGTGATGCCAATTAACCGCCAAACCACAAAGTGAGCGGTCGACACAACGGGGACTAGCATGTTGGCAAACAAGTGAACCTCGGGAGAAAAATCATCGTGTCAACCTTGTTCTTTCTGTTGGTTTGCATCCCCGTTACACAAGCTTGCGATTACTTTCATATACATTGAGCTTGTGTTGTTGCTTTTGTAATTAGTTAGCTTGTGTAGCTTGCAAGTTACCTTCGTGCTTGTGTAGCATAGAAGTAGCTCACTTGCGTGGCTAATTTGGTTTGTGTAACCTTGTTAGTCACATTGCTTAGTTTGTGTAGCTAAGTAATTGCGCTCTCTAATTTGGCATTGGTTGCCTTGTTATTGAGCATTGTTAGTAAGCTTAGTTGGCTTTGTGCTTTTGCTTACTAGCATGTGTAGGAGCTCCCTTGTTGCTTAAAGTACTAGTGGCATAGGTTTGTGTGACCTTGCTCATAGAATTGGTTAGGAGAGCTCTAGCTAGCCCGACACCTTTGTTGCTTGATTAGTATCTTTGCAAGGTGCTAGTGAACATAGATAGAGGGGTGTAGTCTTGGCTAGACCGATAGTTCTAATTCCGCACTTGTTTCGGGTAGCCGACGTGATTAATTTTAAAAAGCACTATTCATCCCCCCTCTAGTCGCCATCTCGACCCTTTCACCAGGTGTCTAAACCAACCCAACAAATCTGGTTTGCCATTGCCAACACCATTCATGCGTAAATTATCTAGTAGTTTCAGATTTGGTGATCTTGCACGTCTCCATTGCTCTTGTTCAAATTTTCTATGGATTTAAACACAGAATAAATTATGGTCACGATAAATGGCAGTATGTTTATTTGTCAAACTTAGTATACTTACGGCACATATTCATCCATTTCAGTCTTGTTTGTGAAGATAAAAATCATTGTTGTCTTGTACTCTTCAACAGTTAGAAACCTGCTCACTCCTCTACTGATCTTCCATCCACACACTTGAAACAAGCTAAGGGTACAATCAGATGGAGGACCATTTGGAGCATAGCATTGTGGATGATTACGAGAGCTCGATATGAGTTGCGGCAAGTATAACGATGTGAAGTGAGATATCTCCTCAACAAGGCAGCCTTCTACTATTGAGGCTTCAACATGAGCATTGTTACAGACTTTTGCCCATACTTTTTTTAACAACCTACAAGAATTTAAGTTAGAATTAGTTTGCTGCTGCCTATGACAAGGCACAGTGATAAAGAAGAGAACTAGAACAGAAAGGTCACCTCTCAACTCCATACATCCATGTATACTTTACAGGGCCTCCTACCCTAACTTGATATGGAAGGTGCACTATAAGATGCTCCATTGGATTGAAGAAACCTGGTGGAAAGATTTTCTCCAATTTGCAAAGTATAATAGGTATGTTTGCTTTGAGTTGACATATTTGGGCACGATCAACCTCCTTGGAACAAAGCACCCCAAAAAAGTAACTTAGCTCAGCTAAAGCTTCCCATATGTCATTCTTGACAAAACCTCGCATCATCACAGCCAGCAGACGCTCAATGAATATATGAAAGTCATGACTCTTCATTCCATTTATCTTTAGTGTATCCATGTTTACCCCTCTCCTTAAGTTTGCTGCATAGCCATCCGGGAATTTTATATCCACAAACCACCGCATAACATCCTTTTTCTGGTCTCTCATTAGGGAGAAAGGTGCTCTAGGTCTATCCCACCTATCATTTGGCTTCTCAACTAGATTGAGATGTCTTCTATTGCACATCAAGGCTTGGTCAAGGCGAGCCTTGGGATTATCCTTGGTCTTATCAGCAATGTTAAGACATGTATAAAAAATAGCTTCTGTTACATTTTTTCTGTATGCATAACATCAATGTTATTATCGGGGACCTAATACTGGGGTACCCAATGAGGTGGAACTAATAACCATCAAACATTGATGCTTCCGAACAGGCGAGAGCGCAACTACACCCCTTGTTCATACAACCGAAGGTTGGCCATGCCTCGCCCTGCCTCGAAGGGTTGGCCCCGCCTCGCCTGACCCCCAAGGGCTGGACTCTGCCTCGCCTGATCCTCGAGGGCTGGGTTCCACCTCGCTCAACGTCTAGGAGCGGGCTCCGCTTCGCCTGACGGCTGAGGGTAGGCTCTGCCCCGCTCGACACCTGAGGGCTAGCTCCGCCTCGCCTGACAGCTAGGAGTGGGCTCCGCTTCGCCCGACGGCTGAGGGTAGGCTCTTCCTCGCCCGATGCCTAAGGGTTGGCTCCGCCTCGCCCAATGGCTGAGGGCAAGCTCTACCCCGCCCGATGCCTGAGGGCTACCTCTGCCTCACCCAACGACTGAGGGCTAGCTCTGCCTTGCCCGATGTCTGGGATCAGGCTCCGCCTCGCCCGATGTCTGAGCTCTGGGGATGGCCTCGCCTAGCCCGACATCTACACCCTGCCCTCTCATAATGATGAGCACAGGGCAAGATAGGACACTTAGGTCAACCACAGTACCGAGGACCATGTCCTGCGCACCTGCGACAAGGTACCATCAGGATACAATGGGACGAGCGCTTTAAGCCCTCCCAGGCATGGCAGAGCCCAAATAGTGTTGTGGGCACCGACTTTTGTCCTACAATGTTATAGGCGCCGCCACCGGCCCTTGGGCATGGATCCTGACACAAGCATACGACAACCACTACAATCCAAGGAAGAACTCACATTATCTACAGTGACGGGCGTATGGTCATTTTCCCGTCTACTCCCCGTAGAGTCATGGTTCGGCGCCCTAACACACCGCACCATTCGCCAAGAGAGGATGGGATGTGACCACTCGCTGAAACAAAGCCAGAGACTAGCCCTATCAGGATCAGCGAAATATGCTATCCCTGGCATGGTCTGCCATGTCAGCAGGGCAGGCTCAAGGGAAAAGGAAGACCTGGCACCTTCGAAGGACCTTCTCTACCTTTGGTTTTTTCCTCTTTCTCCCATCTATAACCTGTGCCCCCCTTGGTCTACAAAAGGGAGGGCAGGATGCCCCACTAAGGGGATGGATCGATTCCACATACAATGCATAGCCAAGCAGTGACCGAGCTCTTGACATCCTTTCGACCTTTCCATCAGAGACTTGGGACCTATCCCTCTCTTGATCATTTGTACCCCCTACTACAAACCTTTTTCGGTACTAATAACATGAGCAACAGCAAACTAGACATAGGGACATTTTGCCCAAACTAGTATAAACCTTGTGTCCTTTAGTACACCATGCGAGCCAAACGCGCAACAAATATAAATTTACTAGTTAGTGTTTGTTCAAAACACCGACAGTTGACATGCCAGGTAAGGGCCTTTGCTCATTCCAAATCAGGCCTTGGATGGCTAGCCACGCAATCAGCTAGGTCCTGGGCGCACATGTGCGTTTCAGTGACCTGGACTTCATTGTCACGGTGGGAGGAGAGTTGGTGTTGGCCCATGCTACCATCCAACCTCTCCCCTCCATCGGCTTCAACTATGGGAGGCTTGAGCGCCAGCCCAGCATCTCCTCTAGACCCTAGCCATCTAGGGAGGACCCTCACTGCCTCACCCTCTCTCTAGAGCACTCTGCATGGAGTGCCCCGACGGCGCTTCCGTTCGGCCTCTGCAACGCCGCGGTGACCATTTGCCACCCTATGGTACAACGTACGATCCCGTCCCCCATGAACAATGAGTTTGTGGGGATGATCAAAAACGTTACAGAATCCATCCATGGCATCCTTACGGAGGGGCCAGGGTTAGACTCTGGCTCTGACTCCAGTAGGGGGAGCCATCACCCCTCCCGGGAATGTGTCATGGCGGGTACCCCCGAGGGACACGTCGAAAACATCTCCACAGAGGAGGCTACCCCAGTAGGCAACCTCGGTGGTGAAGCTGAAGGGGAGACAACAGCCCCACCCCGCATAGGGGTGGAGTAGCTGAGAGCCCAAAAGTGGGAGATCAATGAAGCCAAACTCCAGCTTTAGCAGGAATACGTGGAGGTTGATCGAAAGATCGAACACCGCGAAGACGGTGGGCGCACGCGTCGTGGCCTGCGATGTGAATCGAAGGATCATCGCCGATGATGAAACCCTTCCTCACTTTGCTCGGGTAAGCCAGAACATCGTTGCCACAACAGCCTTGCTCTATGGCCTTCTAGAGGCCACAATGCTCGAGGATCATCGGGCCCACCACGAGATTCGAACGCCGCTCGAGCGTGCGGCGGCGCAACAGGCAGAAAGCTCGTTGTCTCGGTGATACGAGCTCGACACCAGCCAGCGCATGCCCTCGGTGTGCCCCACCAGGGATGCATTAGTCCATAAGGTGGCAGGCAGCGTTGCGGCCTAGATACATCAGTGTCTCGGCCGTAACCACGATGCACGCAGCACCCTCAACGCTCGTAGATGCACCTACATCGACCCAAGAGAAGGAGCCCGCCACAGCTATCATCCTCATCATGGTGGACGCTACAACAGCGGCGAGTACCGAAGCCTAAGCCCCGGCTGCCAGGCCTTTAGGCCTTCAGCTGGCACATCCTTAACGCTGCTTTCCCGCCAAGGTATCAACCACCTACCAATATCCCTAAGTACTCTAGGGAGACAAACCCCGGGCTTTGCCTCGAAGACTATCGGCTTGCCTATCAAGCCGGTAGTGCGGATAATGATGACTTCATTATCCGCAACCTTCCACTGTTCCTGGCTGATTTGGCACGAGCGTGGTTGGAACACCTACCGTCCAACGCATTTCAGAGTTGGGCGGATCTAAAGGAGATCTTTGTGGAAAACTTCCAAGGCATATATAAGCACCCTAACAACCCATGGGACCTCAAGAACTGCCATCAAAAGGCCGGTGAGACCCTCCACGGGTACATCCGGTGCTTCTCCCGATATTGCAACGAGCTCCCTAACGTCGCCGACGTCGACATGATAGGAGCCTTCCTGTCCGGGACAACCTGTGAGTCCTTGGTTAATAAGCTAGGACGCAAGGGCCCGTGAACCACCAAACAACTCCTGGACATCGCCACCAGCCATGCCTCAGGGGAAAAGGTGGTCGGAGCGATCTTCGATCACCTCGAGGGCAAGGCAAGGCGGGACGAGGATGCCGACGAAGGCACCTCCAATCATTCTGCCAAAAGGAAGAATAAGAAGCAATGGTGTGGGAACTCGCTCGTAGCCGCCGCTGACCGCAAGGGTGGTTGGAAGCCCATGGAGGGCACTCTAGACCACTTCAAAAAATTACTCGAGGGGCCATGCCCGAACCACGCCTTTCCTATTAAGCATCTGTTCAAGGACTGTGGCCTCATGCGGCGGTTCATGTCCAGAGGCTCCAATAAAGGGGAGCAGGGGAAAGACGCTGCCCCACTACGGACGACACTGAGGAGAAGGACAACAGCTTTCCAACGCCGGATGGCTGCCTTATGATCTTCGGAGGATCAGCGGCCTACGACTCCAAACATCGTTAGAAGGTTGCACGCCGCAAAGTCTACATGGCCAACCGGCCACACCTCCCTTCCTTCGGTGGTCGGAGTCCACCATAACCTTCGATCAGACCAACCATCTGGATACCGTCCCGCACTCGGGGAGATATCCGATTGTGGTCGACCCAATCATTGGCCCAAAGAGACTCACCAAAGTACTGACGGACGGAGGCAGCGGCCTCAACATCATGTACACCAAGATGATTGACGAGATGGGCAACGACCGGATAGGGACCTGAGGCATCCCACGAAGATGCCATGGACCAGCTAAATGAAGCCAACAACATCGCCCTCCTCTGTTCGGCCAAGTACCAGTAGACGCTGCGATGGTACCACAGCCGACGGGTGCGGGACCGAGCCTTCAACGTTAGGGACCTAGTTCTCCGCCTCGTGTGGAGCAACAAGGACCGCCACAAGCTCTCCCCACCTTGGGAGGGGCCGTACATTATCGCGGAAGTACTCCAGCCAGGCGCCTACAAGTTGAAAACCATCGACGGCGAAGTCTTCACCAACACCTGGAACATTGAGCAGCTACATCGTTTTTAACCTTAAATAAACGCATACCTTCTCTTGTCAGTTTTTGTCATAAAAAATCCCTGATCTTTAGTGACATCCGACCCCGGCAAAGTGCGAGGGGTCGGACCTCACTCGGGGGCTGATATAAGTACGTTTATCTTGTAAACACTCTCTGTGTTATCTTTGCAAACATTCTCTGTGTTTTTCTCTTTTCTCATGGCAAGTCCTAAGGGCTAGGATTTTGGGAACAAAATCTAAGTATAACTGGTAGGGTTGCGGGAAACCCACGCCCCAGCGGCTATGGCCTCCTTGCTCACCAGCGTGATCAGAATTGGCTTGCCCGTACTCCGAGTTTTTTGCAACCTTAACTATGGGTAGGGTCGGAAGGCACCAAACCTCTTTTACAAAAAGATAGAGAAGAGCTTAAAAGTTGTTTGCCGTAACGAAAGTTGAAAACTTGTTCATTTTTTTGCACAAATTCATCGCTTACAAAGTGATTTCATCACGAAAATGACTGATGTATTCATGAATACATAAAACTATTCACACAGGGGCTCCCCCACAACTTATTCGATTACAGTTCCTGATGAGAAATCGAGGGGACGCGCTCTGATCGACGAGACATCGCCTGGTGAAACAGGACGTTGCCTGGGTATGGCCCACCACTACCGTACGCCGGGCGCGAGAATCAGGGAGCACCCGCATGCAGGTGGCTCTCCGCTTCCCTAGGCAGGACCATGGAATGACCCAACGATGGAACCCCTATCAAGGGGGGCCCAACAGGCCTCCTAGGTCGATCGGACGACCCAGGTAAAACGACGAACGAACGGCCACCGAAAGATAAGCACCTCTGTTTACTTACTTTGCATGTTAATTTCATTACCGAGCCTCCGACCCCAGCAACAGTAGGGGCACGGACATCGCTCGGGGGCTGCCGAGAGTGTCTACTTGTTTAGACACCCTCTTTGCCCGACCCCTCCTTACATTGAAAACCGGAGACACGGGGTGCAGGTGTAAAACTTTGAGTAAAACTAGACGAACCGCTAGACCCTACGCTCCGGCGGCTACGATGTTTTTATTCACCGGCATAATCGAATTCACAGTTCCCCGCACCTCGAGCTTTAGCATCCGCCTTCTCGAGAAGGGTTCGGAGGGGTCCGCCTGCAGAATCTCCCTCAAGGAGAAGCTGTCAGGTCGCCTAAGTCAATCGAACAGCTTGGATCGCCGCCGAGAGATAGAAACAAAAAATTGCGATGCTCGTGCAAGATACACCGGCCCCATCATGAACGTCGGACTCAAACCCCGCACGGACATGTCCGGTAAGAGCTTCTTGTCACTCATACCACCAAGGTAACATTACTGACCCCCGCTTTCGTTTCAATTAAATCGTATCTTGATCCCATACATCCAAAACGGTGCATATGCAATTGCTGCATCTCAACGCTTCATGTCGCATCACGAAGCGGTAGTCACCTCATTCGATATGGGCGCCAACTGACCGAGGTTCAAAGGTCGGCCCGCAAAGGGCTCGAGCCCGCCTCGTGTCAAACAGAGCCAGGGGAGAAAAACTAAGATGAGCCCCAGCGGCCATAATGTATAACAGTGTACTACTGCAAACACTATAATGTACCAAAGAGACGAGAAGATAAATTTGACCCATACGAGTAGGCCACAAATCTTGGGTACTCACAAATTTGACCTGGATCTATAATATCAGTACCTGATGATACCTAACTCAGGTCAGGAATCCTACTCCAGAACCCGTATGAGCAAGCTACAATTAACACTCACTAGATCGAGACGTCAGAGTCAAGAAGAAGTGGCGATGGGGCTGCGTCTACACGGCGGAGCCTTCGTCGTCCTCGTCTCGGAGTCGGAGTGGAGGCGTGCTACGTCTCTGTGGGTCTGGCCACGCGTGCTAGAAGGAGACACGTGCGGCGCGGAGGACGGAGAGAGCTGCGCGGCGTGCGGCCCACGCCACGAACGGAGCGAGCTGCGGCGGCGCGCACGGAGCGAGCTGTGGCGGCGCACACGGAGGGAGCTGTGGCGGCGTGTGACGCGCTCGGGTGGGGCGTGGCTGTGGCACGCGGTGTGCGGCGCTCTTAGGTGGCGCGCGGCGTGCGGCGTGGAGCGGTCTGAGATGCCGACGGCGTGAAGGGAGATGCGAGCGGCGCCAAGGGAACCGTAGCGAGGGGATTTCTGGGTACCAAGCGAGGGAAAAGAGCGGCGCGAAGGGAAATTGTGCGCGGGGAATTTGTAGGAGGGTGTAGGCTAGGATTTCTATCTCTTTCCTAGGAAACAAGACACGCAGGCATCGACGTGGTTCAGCCTGGGGTCTGTTCCTTCGACTCATCCCGACGAAACCATAAGCTCCCTAGGGAAAGAGAAGTGTCCCTACGGTTTTGCTAATTAACTCTAGGAAACATATATTTTCTTAGGATACTTAAAAAATGCTAGGGAAAGAAAATACTCTAGGGAAACTTGTTGATTCTAGTAGTAGACTTTTAAGTTGTTGAGTTTGAAAATGTGAAAACCATATGTATAGATTTATCTTGAAAAATACTTTTACAAAAATTTACATATATCACTTTTTGATAAACATCTTTATAAAAATAAGTAGTCAAAGTTATGCTTTGGAGACCGTGTCGCTGTCCAAAACGACTTTACATATATCCCTCTATTCCAAATTATAAGTCATTCAAAGAATCTTGGAGAGTCAAAACATCTAAAGTTTGACCAAAATTATAGAGAGAATTAAAAAGATTTATGACATCAAATAGGTATACTATGAAAATATATTTAATGAAGAATCTAATGATATTTATTTGACATCATAAATGTTATTATCTTGTCACATAAATTTGGTCAAAATTGAGATGGTTTGACTCTCCAATATTCTTAGAATAACTTATAATTTAGGATGTAGGGAGTAGAATACAATTTTACATCAGGAATCTTATACAATTTCTAAATTATCCTAACCGCTTTTATATATCCTTTCTCTCTTTATATTTGTATCAAAAATTATTTTCTACTCTTTATTCTTTTCACGTCCTTTCACCTTTAGATTGACGGCCAAACACGCGTAGGGAGAGAAGATACGTGTGACTTCGAAGCGCGTAATTTTACGCAGAACAGAGTGACTTTTCCCAAATTTTAAAAGATTATGAGGATATATTAGGAGTTGTTGAAGATTGGTTTTTTTTCTCATCGTCCTAAAATCAGGGATTTAGGGGACTCAGATGCTCGGTAGTCTTCTTTCCGGTGTACTATAGAAGGTGGTAAATGTTTTTTTCCCGTGTAGCTAATAAAAAACGAGGAGCTAAAGCAGGAGCTGAACAATGTGGAGAAGCTCACCGAGGAGAGGCTGGACGAGGTGCTAGCCCCGTACCTAAGAGACTTCGAGGCCGGCGAGGTGGAAGCGCGTGGGTGCCCGATGGGTTTCTCGGCGTACAAGGTGGCCAAAGTGGCCATGAACGCGTACTCGAGGATCCTGGCAAGAAGGCACCCCGAACTGCGCATCAACTGCGCGCACCCTGGCTACGTGAGCACCGACATGACCATCCACACGGGACCCTAACGTCGGAGGAAGGCGCAGGCAACTTGGTAATAAAGGTGGCGCTGCTCCCGGAAGGCTGGCCGACCGGCGCATACTTCGCGTTGGGAAAGGAGGCGCCCTTTGTGTGACAAAGCACCGTCGTTAACGTTAAGTTCTCTTAGGTGGATCGAGCAGCAGCGTAGAGCAGCAGTGTAGAGCCCCCTACCCAAACCGAATCAGTGCAAATTACTGTAGAGCCCCTATGAATATTTAGGCAAAGTTCTATAGTATAGGGGGGCTGAGATTTAAGATCGAGCAGCAGTGTTGTTTAGTCCCCCCTAAAATATTTCCTGGATCCGCCGCTGCCTGTTGTCAAAGTTTACTGCTGGCTGCTTTTTACTGCTGGCTGCTTTGTTCCTCTCCATGTCAAGTCCAAAATGTTGTCACACGACGCTGGTATTTTTGTCCGTCGAAGTGTACGTGTCACCGGTGTCGGATTGAAGTTACATACCACGAATGGTTTTTCTTTGCAGCCACACGTATGAAGAGTAACACTAATTACCAGCATGACCTCACAATTGTTCATGAGAAGGCATTTGATGGGTGGATCCTTTTGAGCATAGCTTAGTGCTACCTTGTTATTTGTAGGATTGGTCTTAAGTCAGCCACTATAATTCTTCAAAAAAAAAGTCAGCCACTATTAGTTTCATGTTTTGGATTGTATTTCCCCCCTTGGTCACATGAACCATCTAGGACCATTGTGATGTTGAATTTGTGGAATGTTGCAAATTAATTCATTTATCAATTGCCTATTGCGAAAGCATGCCATTGTTTATGTCGCATATTGGTTGCTGATGCTATAGAAGTGCCATTCCAATATAAAACTATTAGCGATAAACATGTGGTTGTTAATGCTATAGAAGTGGCCACTATACCCTCCATAGTACCTTGTAGACAACTAGCGACCACAAATGTGGTAGTTAATCCATTATGCTAGATGTCACTATGATATTAACGATGACAAATGTGGTTGTTGTTACTATAAATGTGGTTGTTAATGCTATAGTAGACGGGAAATTGTGTTTGGTCGTTAATTGTATTAACGACGGAGTCTTTAACGACCATGGATGACCACATTTTTGTGGTCGTTAAAATATTTTAACGACCATATATCTCGTCGCTAATATCACTTTTAAATAACTTATCGAACTAGTGCATAACTAGTTAACTAAACTAGAATTCATCATCAGCACCGAAATTAACTTATCTATGCCAGCTTGATACTAATTATAGTAACAGATATCAATATGTCATACACATACACCTGTCACATGACCTATCATTAGTGATGAGTCTTTATTGGACCTGATCAACGTAAGCGATGAGTTGTTACTAGCTTATTAGGATGTTCACAGTGACAATGGCTACGTAGTCACATAGAGTTGAGAGAGAAAAAAAAAAGAAATACTAATTTCTATATTCGAATTTGTTTAGTTGCTACCGACTCGTGCTCCTCACTCATATTTTTCAACACCCTGAAATAGATCAGCAATTTTTTAAGGGACATTTTGCTGTGGGGCATTGGACAAAAGTGGTATTTGCCGGTGGACACCGCCAACTCGAAAATATGCTCAGTACCATTATGAAATCGCGTTTCTTTGCCACCAGACACCGCAGCAATTAAAATATTAATTTTCCCAGTTCGGGATTGAGAAAGGGCAGTGAAAAGACCATATTGCCCCCGTGGTCATCTTCCTCCTCAGGCTCCACCCCATGAGGTCCGTCCATGTCCTCCAATCGCCGGTGGGCAGGAATCGCTCTGGCCAACTCCAGCACCACCTGGTCCGCCGAGTTAGCCACCACCACATTCGAATCTTCCGCCGCCGCTGCATCTGACGGCTGTGCCCGTGCCTTCGCTGCCCCAGCAGCGCAGTCCGAGGCGGACCTCGCGCAACTCCAGTGCCTCCTGGCCGACATCGATGCCCAGGCCGCAACACCGGGCGCTAGCCTCCATCTGCCCCGTGCCCAGCACGCGCTCCGTCCATCGGCGCCTACCTAGGCCGCGTGCCTGCGCCCACCATGGCCAACTCCGGCGAGGCCGCGGGGCCGCCCGCAACTGCCTAGGCCGCGACGCAAGACGCGACCTCCGTCGGCCCCGCGCCCAGCCCATGCTCCGTCAGCCCGCGCTTGCCCAGGCCACGAGCCCGGTCCCGACACCGACCGCGCCCACCATGGCCAGCTCCGGCGAGGCCACCCACACCTGCCCAGGCCGCGACGCCGGCCGTTCCACGCCCAACCTGCGCTCCGTCCGCCCGCCCGCCTAGGAAGTGAGCCCGGGGAGCTCGCACTGCCGCCCGCACGAGGCCGGGGAGGCCTCGTCGCCACCCGCGCAAGGATGGAGAGGCCCGCACCGCCGCTCGTGTGAGGATGGAGAGGGTCGCGTCGGTCGCAAACGTTGTTCATCGAAGAAGGACGACCAAATCGGCGGCGGCGGTGTGTTATAGCAAATAGCCGGTGAACAACGGTTGAAGATGAGGGCAGTTTAGACATTTGCCATACCTTCTCTCTCCTCAAAACTGAAAAATGAATAAAATAATTAGCGCGGTGTCTCTCGGCAAAGAATCACAAATTTGTAATGTCCGCCAGCAAATTTCGACGTTGGCGGTGTTCACTGGTCAATTTCCTGTTTCTCTATTGTCCCACGGCAAAATTTCCCTTTTTTTTATCACTAACTACTGCTCTCTTCTTCTTTTTATCCATTCACGTCACAGGATAGTCCCAACTAGCCAAATAGCTGATTCCTTCACTTCTGGGGATGAAACCGGATTTTCTTCCATTTGAAAATAGGTTGCCGTTGAGTACGCCCTTATATAAGACCCGTCACACCATTATGGCATTATTCATTTAGGGACGAAAATGTCGTCATCTACGTCACTGCGTGCGTCCTTCACTTGCCTGGACGTAGTCATTGCCCCCATGCCGTTGCGTCTTACCTCGAGATATTTCCACCGTTCTTTGGACGCCGGCAGCACATTCAATGGTTCTGGCCACAAAAGTTGCTGGCGGAACTACCATCGAACGTCCTGTGCTTCGTAAATATTGCTAACCACCACCAACCCCACCTCGCTAGGCAACATAAATAGCCAGCGGCTATACCTGTTCGTCCCCACTCTTGTGATCTTGTCGTCAAGATCACCGAGTGGCTGAGGAGTGAGGAATTCATCTCTGATTCTCTGATCCTGTTGCTCGAGCTCGTGGTGCACAGGCTCATGGCGGCCGCTATCTCTAGTCCCCACAGCACTAGGTACGTGCCATGCGACGTTCTCGCGTGTAATCTATACATAAGTTGAACTTTAGCACTGGGAGTTTCTTAAAAAAAATGGGAGTCAGTAAGCCCGGTTCTTTTTTAGAGAAATAACATGCAGTACTGTCGTATACTTTGGTAGGGTTGCTGTTGTCACCGGCGGGAACAAAGGGATCGGGCTGGAGGTGTGCAGGCAGCTGGCCAGCAATGGCATCACCGTCGTCTTAACAGCCAGGGACGAGAAGAGGGGCGCAGCCGCCGTAGAGGAGCTCACAGATGCAGGGCTTTCCGATGTCATTTTCCATCAGCTGGAGGTCACCGATGCTCAGAGCATTGCTAGATTGGCCGGTTTCTTGAAGGCGCGTTTTGGGAAGCTAGACATCCTGGTAATAAGTCCTCTTTCGAACTTAATTCTGAAGGTTTGGTAGGGCAAGGGCCGGTGACTGTGACTGATAAAGAAAAGCCATTGTTTCTGCTTTCCAGGTGAATAATGCCGCTATCGGTGGGGTTGAGTCACTTCCCATCGAAAATCCAGCTGAGGTTACATACATGCTCCGATATGTATTCTCAGATTTTTCAGCTCGTAGGCCACAATCTGAATTGATTTATACATGTTGGTGCGTGGAACAGATCAAGGGCATGGATGCATTTCAGATGGCGGAATGGATGTGGAAACAATCCCGGCCCACAAGCGACGCTGCTAAGGCAGGCATTCAGACAAACTACTACGGAATGAAGAACGTGACCGATGCGTTGCTGCCTCTGCTGCAAGCCTCCTCCGACGGAAGGGTCGTCAACGTCTCCTCCGACTTCGGGCTGCTACGCGTAAGTTTTTCTGATTTCCCATCACATAAACCACTCCAAAGTCGAGTGAGGCTGCTAGATCTGACTGAAACAGGAAGATCTATCTATCAATCTTTCCAATGCAGCATATCAGGAGCGAGGAGCTGAAGCAGGAGCTGGACGACATCGAGAACCTAACGGAGGAGAGGCTGGGCGAGCTGCTGAGCACGTTCCTCCGGGACTTCGAGGCCGGCGCGCTGGACGCCCGCGGGTGGCCGACGGAGTTCTCGGCGTACAAGGTGGCGAAGGTGGCCCTGAACTCGTACTCGAGGCTCCTGGCGTGGAGGCACCCCGAGCTGCGCGTCAACTGCGCGCATCCCGGGTACGTGAAGACCGACATGACCAGGCAGACGGGCCTGTTGACGCCCGCGGAGGGCGCGGGCAACGTGGTGAAGGTGGCGCTGCTCCCGGAAGGCGGCCCGACCGGCACTTTCTTCGCGTTAGGCCAGGAGGCGCCGTTCGTGTGACCCTGCCATGCCCCAGACTGGCAGCGGTGCATGGCCCAGCGCTAGTGCGCCACCGCCGTTCTCCGACTGCCTGGCGTGCCTGCTATCTACCTGCGCAGCTTAATTAACTAGTAATTTGCTGGTTTGAGACCGCGAATAAAGAATTGCTGCAGCTTCGGTAATAACTAATAAAATCCCCCAGATGTCTGTGTGTGTGTGTGTTTTGCTAGTCTGAACTTAGAACCGTGCAGAGTTTACTCCCTTACCAGTGGGAAAAAAAAATTATGCAGTCATGATGCACAGCATCTCCGTGCAACACGGCTCTGTTGCCGTCGATCCATCCTCATCGATGGTCCTGATCCTTGCATGCGCGGACCGCACGTTCCGTCGAGCATCGGCTGATGGGCTAAACATCGAGATTCATACAAACGGATACACGGACGGCCAGCAGTCGGTGCTGCACTCGAGTCTGGATACAACACGACTCCAGAGAAAAATTTCCGTACCAGTGAGGGTCATTGGGCATTATTGGTGCTCAGCGGCCGCCAGCGTTCCTAGTGAGCCAGTGACAGGCAGAGTGCCGTGACGAACTGACGGTAAATCTCCTGCCGCACGCGGGTCAGCGGGTGGCTGTCACGAACAGGCAGGAATTTCACGGAGGAGAGCTCATTCTCACGCGCACCCGCGTGCTACTGCGTTGGCTTGCTGTGCCTGCCCGTGTGCTTCACGCTCCACGCGTGCTGCTGCTGCTCCTGCTGGCTTGGCGCATCCCGAGCGTGCCGCTGCCGCCGCGCCTCTCCGCGTGCTTCGTGTCCCACGGCTGCTGCTGGGTCCGCGCGTGCTGCTGCTACACCTGCACGGGAGAACATGTGTGTGGGACTCGCCTAGCTGCATGCGAGAGACGTGGTGGGAGCACGCGCGCATACCCGTGTTGACCCCGACTGCATGCTCCACCGTGAGGGGCCAAGTCTGGTGGTGCAGGGGCGCTTGGTTCTGTATTAGTTGGGTGTTGGCCCGCTCTGGGGCTTTGCATGCGCGCATGCACTTTGACCATGGAGTGATTTGCCATTTGGGCACACACGCCCGACACTTGGAGCTTGGCCCGCATGGCAAAGATAGGCAGTGCTGGATGGGTACGTGCAGCGCGTGCGTGCCCACGATCAGAGCGCGTGGAGAGCAGCACCTGCTGCAGCATACTAAAACTAGGTGAAACAATTAAAACATACATTTGCAACGTATGTGTATAACAACTGCAACATATGCAAGATAAAAACACTTGCATCATACGTCTAAAATAGGTGACATATTTGGAACATACACTTGCAACAAACGAGTATAGCCACTGCAATATATGCAACATCCAAATGAAAACATGCAACATCCAGATGAAACAACTAAAATATTTAAATACACACTTGCAACACACGTGTATAGCCACTGCAACATATGCAACGTCTAGATAAAACACTTGCAACATATGTTTGAAACAGTTGAAACATATACTTACAAAACATGTATATAGACATGCAACATATGCAACACCATATCTACTTTTATAACATCCAAATAAAACCATATGCAACATACATCTGAAATGCATGAAACATATGGTTGCAACATGTGCTCGTCTACTTACTGTCGCCTAATGAAGACTCGTTGACGCGGGCGCGGGGAGCGCAACGCGCCCGGGCGGCGCGAGGCATGAGGCACGAGCGGGGTGCATGGCATGATGCGGATTCGGCGTGAGGCGCAGGGACGTGCAGCGCGAAGTGGGTCCGGCGTGAGACGCGAGGCGCAGGGGGGCGCGACCCGAGGCGGTTCCATCCCAATGGAAGCGTCTAGATTTTTTAATAATGGGCCAGTTAGACCTTGTCCGTAGGCCCAGCGAAGGCGCGCGTCCGACCGGCCGGACGCTCGATAAAGAGCATTTCATCATAATAACTGCAACCGTTTCGGTACAACAGCTTTTGTAAGTCACACGAACCGACTCCACCTGGCCCGAGCCCCTACGCCTACTTCGGCCAAGCCCAATACTCAACCAAAGGATATCAACAATGCAACACAATGCGCGCCCTTGTTGTAAAAAAAAGGAAAAAGTCCATTTTATCTCCCCGAACTATCCTCAAAGTCTAGTGTTTCTCCCTAAACTCTAAAACCAGGTAAACCACCTCCCTCAACTTTTAAAACCGCTCATTTTACTCCCTGACATGGTTATAGTAGTTTTCAAAGGCGGTTTTATCTTTATCTTTTTTTTTTATTTCGGCTGAATTTTTTAAAAAAACATAGTAAATCATAGGAAAATCATAAAATAGAAAATCCAATTTTCTTGGACCCCACATGAGTACATCTACATATCGAATATATAATATGGTATGCTTTAGTGCAAAGTTTTTGCTGTAGCTTTATATATATGATTTTCTGTAGTTAATTCAAAGCGTGAGTTTCTAAGGTCTAATTGTGGTAAAATTTTTATGGTATGCTAATTATTATATGATTGAACTGTAGTAAAAATTTTAAGCTCATTGGATCATGTATAACTGAGTTATAAATTTATTTATCTTTATACTTGTTAAATAGTTTTAAAGTAGTTAAAAGTGTGTAAAATAGAAACAAGTATGAAATTTCAAATACAATTAAAGCATACAATAATTAGACCACCATTAAAATTTTACCATAATTGGATCTTAGAAACTGCAGCTATGAATTAATGGTCCCATTCGCTTGGAGGAATTCTGGAGGAATCTGGAGAAATTTGTGAGAGGAAAATACTGTTTCGGATGGAAAAAAAAAGCGGATCAAGCTAGATTTAAGGACATGCGAACGGAGCAATTACAGAAAAGCATAGATCTAAAGCTATGATAGAAACTTTGTACCAAAGCATACCATATTATATGTTTAATGCGTAGATCTACTCATGTGGAGTCCAACAAAATTGAATTTTCTATTTTATGATTTTTCTGTGATTTACTATGATTTTTCAAATATTCAGCCAAAATAAATAAAAAAGAAAAGACAAAACCGTCTTTGAAAACTACCTATAACAGGATCAGGGAGGTAAAACGAACGGTTTTAAAAGTTGAGGGATGTGGTTTACCCGATTTTCGAGTTCACGAGGAAAACTAAACTTCGAGGACGATTCACGGAGGTAAAATGGATTTTTTTTTTAAAAAAAAAAAACACACACACACAATGCGCGCCGACACGGTCTTCAGCCACGCAACGCCATGTTACAGCCCACGGCCTGTTTCCTGACAGTGGCAGGCCGGAACTTGAAAACTGACAGCATGCCAGGGCATAGCGGGCCGCGGCAATTTGCTGTGGCAAACCGAACCACACGTACACGGTGAGTTTACTCCAAAAAAAAAAACGTACACGGTGAGTATTTTGTAAACACAAAGCTTTTTAGTTCTTGTGTCTAAAACAGATCCGGCAGCTTGTAATCCTTGGTACATAATTTCTCCCACGCTCTGATTTTCTCGAACTTGTTCTCCGTGGCTAGCTCGCTATCATGGTAGAACGAAGTAATTGTCATTTCGATGAATATATCGTGCAAGATGAAGTGATAGAAGTCTGCTATAATCATTTTTATACATTTTTCATAAAAAAAAGTCTCCGGTGCCATGCTTTTGTATTCTTTAACACCTTGAAACTCTTGCTGAATTTCCCAGATAGCACGTGATTCCGTGCAACAAAATACTACTGTAGAGCATTGTTTAGTGGTGTAGAACACTATAGCAAATAGAAAAATGGCTGACTCCATCTACAAATGAACTGGCAGAGAGAGAGAGAGAGAGAGGGGGGCTAGAGCCCGGAGGAGCTGCATTTTGGGGGCATTCTCCAGGCTCCACTACAATACTGACACCAGAGCGGGGAGAAGTCCCTCGAAATGGGCCTAAGAAAACAACGTTCTTATGTCACATGGCTTGCTTCCTAAAATAGAAAATTTAGGAAAATTTTGAGAAAGCTTTTCTCCTTAAACCTTTAGCTTAAATTCTTGTCTCACAAAAATTTCACCCACATTCAAATCGGTTTTTCATCACAATTTTTTAGTTAAAAAGGTTACAAAAAAAAACTTAATCCGATTTTAACATGGAAAGCAGCTTAAAATGAAATGAAAATAAAAGAAAAGATTGAAACCAGCGATAGACAAATAGAAAGTAACAGAGTTAATTTGACCATGCCATCAAAATTGACATATTTTTGACTTCTGCCAAAATTATTCAGCTATTTGAAACCGTACCATCATAATACTTGAGAAATTGGAACTATGCCATGCCATACACTGGGGATATGGTTGATACATTTTTGAGGTGAACATTGTTCATATAACTTTTGGTTAACCGTATGGCTAGATCTACTACTCGCATGCTTGGAGTCTGGCTTATGCGCACGGAGAGGGAGGATAAAAATCTGATTTTTGTGGGGGTTGCTGCTATTATTTTGACAATTTGATGTATTCATGATGATATTGTTTTTGGAGAAAAGAGATAAATGTTTTTTATGCAAGCTATATTCAAGATACAATATTGGCTACGGTTTTAGGCATTGCTACAACATAAAAGACACAAAGTAGAAGATTTTCTTGGCAGGCAAAATATTGGAAGTTGTCGCTTTGGATCTATTTGGAAGAATAGATGGCAAAGTAATAATAATATTTTTTTTTACATTTCCTATAGTTCAGGCACCTAAACAGTTTTGTCTTTGTCCTTCCATAAGACAAAAATTGTAATTTGTTTATTGTGATTTATGCTAATAGATTTGGACCGTTGGATGGAGATATGATGGTTGTTAGTTGTCGCCGCAACAAATGCTATTCCCTCCGGTACATTTTATCTGACGTACACTTATATCAAGATTCAAACTTTAAAAACTTTGACCAATAATTAGGCTAATAATTTTTAACTATTATAATATAAACTTTATATGATTAGATTTATAAGGAATTATACTATCCAATGAATATAAGTTTATAAGCATAAATAATATAATATAAAGTAAATGAATAGTCAAAGTGTAATCTAAGAGACCGTGTCAATGTAACTTGCGCAAGATAAAATGGACCGGAGGGAGTATATTTCAGGCACCTAAAATATAGCATATCTTATAATTTTTACATACAATTTTGTTTCCATCAGAGTTTGCTCTTTCCCCTTTACTTTTATTAGAGAATAATTTTTTGACTGTATGTTTGTATGCAGTTACAGGGTCCGGAGTTTTTCCTATTTTCTATTCTATTTGCGCGGCCAGCAATGCATTCAAACTTGGCAGATGTTCAGCATTCACATTAAGCGAACATCTAGATTTTATGACCAGACAAGGGCGCGAGACCGAACCAGAAGGAATCAGCTGAGTACGATACCTTGTCAGTATCCACAGGCTGGCACCAATTACTCATCTAAGAAAGAAGACAGGCACCAATTGTCCGTTGAACAGCTGCGGACAGACGACCAAACGAAAACCGCACAAAACTAGAAGGTTTGGAAGCATGCCATTGCATCCATCAAACGTGATGGGAGAATAATCTCCGGTCATAGCTGTGGTCTTTTCTCTCGCTGAAGTATATATATACCCGTTAGTATCGACAAGATCTGAGCGAGGCAAATTTCTTCAAAAAATCCTCCTTCCGCTCAAACTCGCGCCGGTGAACGCTCATATGGAGGGCGGTATTCGCAGTCCCACTCCCCCCAGCACAAGGTACGTGCCGTATCTCCATGTTGCTTCCTTGCGTGCAGGTGCAGCCTTCAAGGGAAACAAGTTCAGATTCGGCTGCTTATTGTTATAAATGATGTGATAGGATTGCTGTGGTCACCGGAGCGAACAAAGGAATCGGGCTAGAGGTGTGCCGGCAACTAGCCGGCAACGGCCTAACCGTCGTCTTGACAGCCAGGGACGAGGCGAGAGGCTTAGCCGCCGTCGAGAAGCTCAACGAAGCAGGGTTCTCTGATGTCGTTTTCCATCAGCTGGAGATCACAGATGCTAAGAGCATCGCTCGGCTGGCTGATTTCTTGAAGACACGTTTTGGGAAGCTTGACATCTTGGTAATAAGTTGCCTCTCTCAAACTGTTGAAGGTTCTCTTGATATATACAATGGCCGTTGGTTGATAGGATTAGTGAACTTTTCCTAGGTAAATAATGCCGCCGTTGGTGCTGTTGAGTACGTCCAAGATCCTGTCAGTAGCTCAACATCGAGCGACCAAAAGGTGAGCTTCACACATCTTCAGCTAATCGGAGTTAGTAGGAGGCGATAACGTCGTGAGATACTAATTGAAACCAATACTCTCTGGAAATTACTTGCATCTCTTGTACAACGAAAAACGTTCCGACTCGTTTCTGAACTCTTCTCTCTGCTCCCGTCTCTAGACGTGTGTTCTGAACTTAAATTTAAGGGTAAAGTGCATTTTTCAACCTTCAACTTGCATGAAAGTTCGATTCTCAACCCCCAACTATGAAACTGGATACTGTACACCCTCCAATTGTCGAATCTGGACCATTTTGATCCTCTCGCTAGTTTCAATGGTGGTTTTCTATTATAAAAAATAATAAAAACTGGTTTTAATCTCTAAAAATTCATAACTTATTTTAAATAAAAAAAAAGTGAAACTAATACCATTTTTTCTCTAAAATATCATTTATCATTGGTCATCTATTCAGAGTCATTTGAATCTTATTTGTTCATGTTTCTAAACTAGTCCACAAGCAATAAAACAATAGGGACAAAATTAAATAAGTTGCAAATAATTGTTCATAGATTACCAAAAGTAATTAATTTTTAGATATTAAACAGGTTTTTATTATTTTCGAAAAGAGAAAACCACTGTACCTTTAAACTAGTTAAAGGATCAAATTTATCTGGTTTCGAAAGTTGAAGGGTGCCCGTTAACTGGTTTCATGGGAGAGGGTTGAAAAGCGAACTCTCGTGCAAGTTAAAGGTTAAAAAATGCACTTTACCCTAAATTTAAGGCTAAACTGAACAGGTTTTTATTTGTTGTTGCACGCTCCCAAACAGTTCAGTGGCATGGATGAGCTCCAGAGGCTTGAATGGATGTTTCAAAATGTCCGCGAGACTTGCGATTCTGCAAATGAAGGCGTGCAGACGAACTACTACGGCACGAAGCATGTAATCCAAGCCTTACTGCCCCAGCTGAAAGCTTCCCCCGATGCGAGAATCATCAACGTCTCCTCCGGGTTCGGGCTGCTACGGGTAGTAATCCATTAAGCCTTTACCTCAAAAAATAATCCATTAAGCCTACTGGGCCTGTACGCCATATGCTACAACGAGCAGACAGTAAACCTGAACACTTCTTTTGTTCTGAACTTCTGATGTGTTGTAGCTATTCAACAATGAGGAGCTGAAGCAGGAGCTGAACGACGTGGAGAAACTCACCGAGGAGAGGCTGGACGAGGTGCTGGCCGTGTTCCTGAGAGACTTTGAGGCTGGCGCGGTGGAGGCGCGCGGGTGGCCAATATATTGCTCAGCGTACAAGGTGGCCAAGGCGGCCATGAACGCCTACTCGAGAATCCTAGCTAGGAGGCACCCCGAGCTACGCGTCAACTGCGCTCATCCCGGCTACATCAAGACCGACATAACCATGAACTCCGGGCCCCTGACGGCCGAGGAAGGCGCAAGCAACGTGGTGAAAGTGGCGCTGCTGCCGGAAGGCGGGCCGACCGGTACGTACTTTGCGTTGGGACAGGAAGCGCCGTTCGTGTGATATTTACCGGAAGCCCGGACTGGACACGGTCACACGGCTGGCACTCGCCAGTAGCCTCCCATATATTGATAGAGTTATGTTCGGGCTCTATCTGATTGTTGTCTCTTAACATTTTTTTCCAAATCTTATTGCCAGACCGATCTAGAACTAATATAACTAGAAAGGCTAGTGTGTTTTTTTTTTACCGAAACGGTAGGTGAGCCCCCTACCTAAGTCTAGTTTTCTTTTTTTTTAATAAGGGAACATAGTTTCAGCCTCTGCTATCTGCGTGGTATATAAATGAAAAAGGCTAGTTTTGTAGCATAATAGCATTTAGAGTCTTTTTACTTGAAAAATAGTTTTTGTAAAGAGTCATGTTAATTTGCTATATAATTGCCCTCTCTCGGTACACCCACTCTACACCCATTGATACGAAGTTTGTTTAAGCATTTGTTACCAATCTCCTCTCCTCATTCAATTCGGCGTGGCTAATCAACGAACGCTCACTCGATCTCAAATGAGCGAATAATTTTCGGACATCAATAATTTTCTTTTATGAAAAAAAAAATAAATCCCACTGCTAGGATAGTAGGCGTGTGCTGTTTGCCTCTCAGCAGCGCGCGGTGCACTTCTGCACCTGCTGCATGGCTGTGATGTGACAGCGTGAAAAAAACAAATATTTATTTTAAATTGGTATAACTTCTAAACGATTAATCTATTTTCAGTTCCGTCTGCACCGGTGTATTCTACACGACGAGGCGAACAAAACTAGACCCAAGTTGCATATGTTTCGAAGAATTTTTTTTCTTATAGCAACTTATGTGTACTAACTTATAACATATAACTTATGTACAAAAACTTATATGCACTAATTTAAACCTGTTGAAACTTGCGGTTTCAAACTGCGTGGAAGTGGCCAAGGCCTCCGCATGACGGACGGTCGGCCTCGGGCGGAGGCTCGGGAAGGAAATGATAAAGGGGGAGAGTGTTGAGTAAGGGAATGACTCGGAAAGCTAGGGTTTCATTAATTCATCCATCAACCAACCCTCCATGGTTACAAGTGTCTCCTATTTATAGGACTCAACTACCACATAACAGAATTTATTACAATGCCCCTCAACTACTACAGTACATTCCTGGAATATTCTGCTGCTAGCCTTTTATTCGCAGGGCAGTCCCGTCACACAGTTTCTAAGCAATGGGCCTCCACGAGCGGTCGGCCCACTGTAGCTGGTCTTCGGCCCAAAGGCCTGACTCCCCGGCGCCGGCCTTCATCCCCACGGTGCGCCGCTCCCTTGGCGGGCCTTCGCCGGGCGGTCGGAGACGCTCTCCGCGCGCCGCTGGCCTTCGCGTTCAGGGGCGCGCTGTTGCCTCGGAGAGTCCCCGCCGGTCCGGGCGGAGACATCACCAGCTGGTTTCCGCCCGGCCCCTGGCCTCGGAGCCTTCGCCCTTAGTGGCGCGCCGTTGCCTTGGAGGGTCCCTGCCGGTCCAGGCGGAGACATCATCTGTAGGTCTCCGCCCGGCCGAGCAGGAGCCATGCTGGCGCGCTTGCGCCCACCGCGAGCGCCCGCGCTTGAGTACCTGGCCTCGGCGGAGTCCACGATGACCCCTCGAGCATGGTCGAGAAATCTCCTAGTCAGCGCCCGGTCTCCACCCACTCGAAGACGCCTTGGCGACACCCCGCGGTCAAGGGCCTTCGCCACCCGCCAGGAGCCATGCTACAACAGTTCCCCCCTTTTGAGACCATGGTTCGCCAGAGCGTGCCGTGAGCTCAAAACGCCTTAGCCGAAGGCGTGCGCGGGGGCGGAGGCCACTTTCGGCGTCTTCGATCGAGACCCCGCTACTTCCCCCTTGGCCCGCTCTGGCGTAGCCGTTGGTCTCATCGAGAATAGCCGTTGGGCGGCAAATGTAGCCGTTGCCCCACGTTGCGGCCGTTTCTGCTGTGTCAGTGTCCGTTACGTTCTCCGCGATTTTTTTGGAGGTGACCGTTGTGCAGCGGGCGAAACTTCCAGAGATGACCGTTGTGCCCGCTGCCTATATAAGGGTGCTCTTGGTGGCGGGGTCCCCCCACACACCGCTCACTCGCTTTCATTGCGTCCGAGAAAACGTTCTCTACCCTCTTCGCTTTCGCCTCTCGCTGCCCTTGCTCGCTCCGTCTTTCTGTTCGCGTCTCATGCTTAGGTTGCTGTTGCGGTGGCTCTCCTTTCTGCTTCCGCCCAAACTCACCGGCCCGCCTTCTCCGGACCCTACCGCCACCTTCTCGGCGTTAGGGCCGTCGGCTAGGGTGCTCGCTTTGAGGAGTGCATGCTTGCCTCTGCCTTCGCGTTGGAGTTGGAAAAGCTGGTGGAGGAGGATTTGGGGAGCGTCTCTGCGTCCATCGGAGACCTAGTCGCTGCGGACTCCGGGGACATGGCGATAAAATCTTGGGACTTCGGCCCATCCTCTATTACTGAGGAGGAAATCACGGAGATGCTGAAGGAGTCATGTTTTCCTTCTTCCCGGGTGAAGATCCCTCCGCCAGGTCAGACTGTTCCGGAGCCAGAGGAAGGATACGCGGTGGTCTTCTAGGACTTCTTCACCTGCGGCCTCCGATTTCCTTACATTCCCTTCCTCCGCCAAGTGTTGGAGACCTTCAACGTTCATCTCCATCATCTGACTCCCACTGCTTTCCTGACTCTTAGCAAGTTTTGCTGGGCGTGCGTCTCTTATGGTGCCGAGCCGGATGTGGACACCTTTTGCACGTACTATGAACTGCAGAAGCAGCCGAAGAGGAAGAAGGAGGTGCGAGATGGCAAGGAGATGGAAGTGACCTATCAGTACGGTAGTTGCACTTTCATGTCCAAGAGGAACCAAGGCGTGGATCGTCTGGAGGTATCTTTTTGCTAGAAGGGCAAGTGGGACCGCGGCTGGCTCGAGCAATGGTTCTACGTGAAGACTTATGGGGTCCACAGCACAACTGAGGATGGCGAGGAAGTCTCAGAGTATCCACTGACTTCTCGGATGGAGGAGATGGCGCCACACATGCGCGTGGATCCGCCGAAGGAGGTGTCTCCAACGCGGGAGGCCTGTGATCGGGCTTTTGTGGCCGCATGCCGCTACTCTGGTGGTCGCGATCTGGTGGAGGAGATCATGGCCTCCAACTACTGGCCCTTGGGCAAAAACAACCCAGCTTTTCAGCTGGAACAGGTCAAGGTCCCCGTCTTTGGGCCGGAGGCCGGGATTCCATTCCCCCGCTTTGGTCAGTCTTTAGGGGAGGGGTGATGGAGGACGGTTTTGTCTCCGAAGTCGAGGAAGCCACCATAGGACTGGTTGGCAAGATTTCCGAGCATGAGTACACGTCTCGAATGGCTGTGGCGAGCACCATGCCGCGGCTTAATAGAGTTTTCGAGGAGGTCGGTATCATATACCGGGAGCGCGAAGTTCCTGCTGAGGTCCTGGCCTCGATTGAAAAGAAGAAGAAAGCCTACGCAAAGAATGTTACAGCGGAGGCCGAATCCAAAAAGAGGAAGGGCGCCGCCGTATCTTGGGCGCCTGTGAAAAAGAAAAAGAAAAACGGAGCCCCGCTGATCGCGCCGGCTTTGTCTTCCGCCGGCAGTGCGAACGCTGTCTCCGCCGGCAGTGAAGACGTTGAGAGCTCCTCCGCCCCATCAGCGGATGCTCGAGTTGCGAGCGGAGGGGATCGCGGCTCTCCCGTAGCTCCTACGTGCCCGTCGAGCGTGGTGGTGAGTGGCACCGGGCAGCCAGAGAGTGGCGTTATCCCGGCGCGCCCCTCGCATGGTGCTACGAGCGTCGGCGATCGGCCAGAAGATAGCGCCACCGAGCCTATGCCCGACGTTCTTGGTGGGCTATGCTCAAGCTCTGAAGAGGACATGGAGGTTGTCCCGTGGCGTGTTCCTTCGCCCTCTGCCACTATCGCGCTTTCGCCCGCACCTGCGGCTGACGTAGGGTGGCCGGAGGCCGCTCTTGCTGAGGAGGCTCTGGCGGCTTGGTCTTCTTCGAGCCCTCCGCCCACCGGGCCGCTAGCTGGGGAAGTCCGTCCCCTTGGGCCCTCGTCACATGATGCGGCGGAGACCTCTGCTTAGAGGGCGCGGCAAGCTGCTCTGCCCGGGCTCTTTATGAGTAAGCTCGTTTGGTGGACATCTTTATGTTTATTGTCTTCGCCCGGTCTATCCCTTTGCGTGTTGCGCCAAGTGCCAATACTATGCACCTGCTGCTTTGCAGGTGATGTTATGGCTGGACTTCTCACCCCAGAGGAGCGAGCAGCTGCTGCTGGTGCTAGGTTCGGTCCAGGGCAACCGGGGCTGACGACGCCGGGTCCGAGTAAGTAAAAATATTTTCATTTTGATCGTCATCTGGTTTGTTTGTGATCTGCCCTCCGACCTAAGCTATTGTTGTTTCTTTTCTACGTAGGCTCCTCCAACACTTCTATCTCAGGATGGGAGGAGTGTTATCTTGCTGTTCTTGGGGACGTCGGAGGTTGTCTTTGGCTGTTGGTGCGTTTAACATGAAATTTGCTTTTCTCACCTCATCGTTTCTTGTTTGTTTGTTCCTCTTTGAATAGATCGCTTCAAACAGCATCTGAGGGATATGGATTTCTTCCAGCTTCTTCGCGTTCACCTGGAACACCAGAGCCTGGTGCACCTCCGATGATTTTACTCCTTTCATTGTTTTATTATTTTTTGCGTATGCTCGTTTCTAGTCTTGTTCTTGATTCTGCTGTTGATCGCTTTGGGTTTTTCTTGTCACAGGGGTATCACACGGGCGTTGTGATGGAAGAGCGTTGCACCTAGGAGGTCTCCGATCGTGACACCACGATCGAAATGCTCAAGGTGGAAATCGAGCGCCTGGAAGGCGAAAAAGGGGGTCTTTCAGACTCTCTCACAGCTCTCCGCCTGTCTCTGGCGGAGAAAGAGCGAGAAAGGGATGGCTTGAGGGTCGATCTTGCCAAGGCCCGGGAGGCAGAGGTTTTGTTCGCCGAGCAGACTCATAAGGTGAGTGAGTTGGCCGAGGGTCTCCGGTGAGAGCTTGCCTTCGAGAAGGAGTCCGCAGCAGCGGTGAGGGAGCAACTTTCTCTGATGATGAGGCGTTTGGACTCGGTCAAAGGGGTCCTCGCTGCGACTGTTGGTCACTACCGGGCCACCGTTGCCAAGCTTGGAGGCGAGACCTCCGCCCCTCCGGAAGAAGACAGCGTGTATGCCCTCGCTTCCTGGCTAAAGCATCATCTTGCGAAGCTCCCTGGTCTGATCAACGGTTGCACAGACTACGGGGCACTAGCGGGAGTGGCGAACTATGCCAAACTCTTGGCACATGGTGGGTGTATGCACACCAAAAGTATTCCAGAGGGGGCGCTGCCCGGTCTGGAGGAGCTCGGTGAGACCTCTCTTGGCTTGCGAAAAAACTTAAGAAATTTCATCGGGCACTTTTGGGCTCCGTTTGGGAGATCTACTGTCCAGAAACTGGCGGAGGACAAGAGGGCGAAGGTACTTACAGTTTTTGTAGTCACCCTTTTTGTCCTTTGCTTTTTTTGTTGCTTTTGGCCTTGACATTCCAGCCTATGCTGCAGGATGCGCAGAAGGGTCTTGCGGGCAGGCCTCCGTCGATTCCGCGATCGGTGTCTGCGGTTGGTGCCTCCACCGCTAGTGGCACTCCGGGGGGGATCTACCATCAGCGGGTCAGTGGTTGGAGGCCATAGGCTCCGTCTCCGCCCACCGCTGATGCGAGCTCCGCTCTAGGGACTTCCACCGCCGCCGATGCACCGGAGGTCTAGGCTCTTTGTAGCATTTAGCTGTTCTAGCGTGTACCTCGCAGTCCAACTGTGCTTTTGTGAATAAAGTTTATTTTGTTCTGAATGGTTTTGTGCAAAATTTTAATCTTGCGCAGGTTCCAAATCGGGAGCCTACGCAAGACGTTGCTCCTTTGGCTCTCTACAACGATGGTATTTACGTGAGCGGAGAGCTTTGGGAGTATTGGCATTCGGCCTTCCCTCGTAGCATTGCGCGCGACGTATTTGAGTCAGTTAGGTTTGACATGGACGACGAGCGCGCTGGGTTTACTCGCGCGCTCGCTTAGCGCGGACCTCCGCCACAATAGTTAGGATTTTATTTCAAGTTGGTGTTCTGTAAGAATGTTTCTCGACACCTTATGGAATACAAGACAGGTTCACTTTCTTGATTGTTTGTGCGGTATCTTGATCCCGTCGTGGTGGTTTACATATCTTGTCTAGTCCCGAGCTCATGCACCGTTGTCCTTCGCCTTGGCGATCGAGCGCGATACAGAGGTGGTGGCTAGGACCTTCGCCCCAATTTTTCTCCTTCTCTGTGCTTGCTTGATGGCCGGGGTAGAAGTCTTCGCCATTTTTCGACCGGTGGAGGCGTACTTGAAGTCCGCCTGGCGAGGCTTGCCGGATCATTGTTTGATCCGACTGGAGGTTTGGTGCAGCTTGGGCAGACGGCGGAGACTTTTGATGTTTCTTTAGCTTGGTGTTTTAGCTGTCTGGAGGCATGGGTCTTCGACGCCGTACTCTCATGGGACATGGTTGATCTTTGGAGATGGCAGGTTAGGTCTCCGGAGTCGGGGGGATGTTACGAGTTTTCGTGCGATATCCCCCTGCTTCCGTAGGCCTTCGTTGGTCATCACCGTGCCGTAGGCCCTCTCTCTTTTCCCATTGTCTCCAACTATCTACCGTTGCTTCCGCCCTTACGAGTTTTCATACAATATCTATAGTCGAGTTGGATATTTAAGGAGACCCCTGCCTCCATGGCTATTGCTGTGGCTTTTGCCGGTGCTGCGCCTTGCTCCCCCCTTGCGCCCTTGCGCCTTATGCCGACTGAGTTTCTTTGGGGTATGGGGGGAATCCATTTTTATAGTGTGGTGGTTGCCTTCGTGGGTTAACATTTTTGTACGTTGTTAGTTGGAACATATCTTGGCTTTGATGGCCTGTATCTTGCCTTATTTATTTGTTCCCCTTGAGATCTTTTCGAAGTAAAGAGGTCTGGCGCCGCATTGGTGGCAGTGTTTTGTCGGGCATTTATTGGTTTTCCTATTTTGGATGGCGGAGACGTTTTTCCTAGGTTGGATGCCTGTTTTGCCAAAAGAGAATTTTGCCTTGATGACTGACTTTTGTCATGTCTTTGTCAAGGGTCGGAGGCCTCTTTGACCAAATGAAATTTTGCCCTGATGCCTGTCTTTGGGCAGGTCTTTGTCAAGGGTCGGAGGCCTTTTTGGCCAAAGGAAAATTTTGCCCTGATGCCTAACTTTGGTCAGATCTTTGTCAAGGGTCGAAGGCCTTGTTGGCCAAAGGAAAATTTGCCCTGATGCCTGTCTTTGGGCAGGTCTTTGTCAAGGGTCGGAGGCCTTTTTGGCCAAAGGAAAATTTTGCCCTGATGCCTGACTTTGGTCAGGTCTTTGTCAAGGGTCAGAGGCTTTGTTGGCCAAAGGAAAATTTTGCCCTGATGCCTGACTTTGGTCAGGTCTTTGTCAAGGGTCAGAGGCCTTGTTGGCCAAAGGAAAATTTTGCCCTGATGCCTGACTTTGGTCAGGTCTTTGTCAAGAGCGAAGGCCTGTTTGGCTGTAGAGGTCGTTTCAAATTGCCCTTGCCTATGGCTGGCGCTTTGAAAGGACCTATTGTTTTTGTTTACCGAATATTGCGGCGCCATAGCTGGCCGCTTTCGGTTTTGTGTTATTTGAGGCGTTATTTTGGGGAATTACCTCTTTATACTTGTAGAGGATTTTTACACTGAGCCTGCCTCGTTAAAAACCTCACCTCCGTTTGGAGTTCCCCTGTGAGGAAAAGAGTGCAGGCTCTTTTACATTTTGTTTCGAATGAAGTAAAAAACTTAGGTAATTGCATATAGGGGCCTCCGCTTATATTTTGCGGAGGTTGCCCTTTGGTGCATTGCCTAGATGTAGTATCTCCAAAGGCTGTCGATATTCTATGTGTGGGTTGTTGTGACACCTTCGCTGTCGGTCAAGTGGAAAGAACCAGGTCGGCCTGCTGCCGTTGCTGTGTATGGGCCTTCCCATTTCGGTTGCAACTTACCGACAAGTTGTGCGTTTGGTTTTCTCCTGAGTATGAGGTCTCCATGTTTTATATCTTTCCTTACCACCTGAGAGTCTCTCCACTTCTTGGTCTATGACTGATATTTTGCAATGTTGTCGATTGCTTCCAGTCTGGTGGCTTCTATTGTTTCTTTTGCATACTCTTCATCTTTGTAGCGGCCATATTGGAGGTATAAGCTGGGTCTCCGCCGATGGTTTTGACTGTCCTAGAGAGAAAGTTTGGCATGCTTTGCATGTTCTGACCGTCTGCTCTACGTCTTGTATGTGTGTTGGCCAATAAAAGCCTTGTCTTATTGCCTTTGCTGATAAAGCTCTAGAGCCAATGTGCGACCCACAGATTCCTGAGTGTATTTCTTGAAGCAGTTCTATGCCTTCGCTCTGCGATATGCATTTGAGGAGAGGCTGGACTACTCCTTTCTTGTACAGTTTGCCATCTACAATTGTGTAATTTCTTGCCCTGGCCTGTATTCTTGCTGCTTTTGCTTCATCTTCTTCGGTTGTTTTGCCTTCTAGGAATTCTGTTATCACCTTTCTCCAATCTTCATTTTGCAGGTGTAGTATGGGTTTTGGTGGTTTCGATGTCTCCGCAGTTGCCGGAGCCTTCAAGATCTGGTAAAAAGTGTTTGGAGGCAGTGGCAGTTTGTTTGCTGCAGCCTTTGCTAATTCATTTGCCTTTGCGTTTTCTAATCTTGGGATGTGCTTCAGGGTGAAGCCCTCGAATCTCCGCTCCAAATTTCTAACAACGGATAGGTATTTGATGAGTTCTGGCTCTCTTGCTGTGTATTCTTTCTCTACTTGGCTAGTGACCACTTCAGAATCTGTTTTGACTGTCAATGTTTTTGCCTCTAGGGCTTTTGCTTTGCTCAGCGCTAATATCAGGCCTTCGTATTCTGCTATGTTGTTTGTTGATTTGAATTCTAGCCTTACTGCGTATTTTAGTCTGACGCCGAAAGGTCCCATTAGGACAGCGGAGGCTCCTGCTCCAGCTTGGCCCTAGGCTCCATCCGTGAATGCTATCCAGCCTTGAGCTGTAGGTTGTGTCTTGGGCTCTGTCGGAGGTGTCCAATCTGCTACAAAATCAGCTAATGCTTGTGATTTGATTACTGTTCTGGGGACATATGAGATTTCAAATTGTGATAGTTCTGTAGCCCATTTGCCTATTCTACCGGAGGCTTCTTTGTTTCTGAGCAAGTCTTGTAGTGGTAGAGATGTTGGAACTGAGATTTCGTGGGCTTGAAAGTAATGCTTTAGTTTTCTTGACGCATCAGCACTGCGTAGGCGATTTTCTCTACCTCTGTATAGTTTAGCTTGGCTCTAAACAGTGCTTCTAAGATGAAATAAACTGGTTTTTGAGTTTTGCCTGATTCTTTTTCCATCTCGTGGACTAAAACTACGCTGACTGCATGGTCTGAGGCCGCCACATACAGCAATAGGTGGCTGTCCGATTCTGGGACGGAGACCATCAGTGAGTTTGCTAGATACTCTTTCAAGTCATGAAATGCCTCCGACTGCTTGGGCCCCCATTCGAAGTTGTCTCCGCCCTCCAGGGCTTGGAAGAAAGGTAGGCTACATTCTGCTGATTTTGAGATGAATCTGTTGAGCGCTGCTATTCTTCCCGTTAGCCTTTGTACTTCCTTCTTGTTTTTGGGCTCTGCCATTGCTATTATTGCTCTGGTTTTGTCCGGGTTTGCTTTGATGTCTTCGCTGCTTATAATATAACCGAGCATTTTCCCTTTTGTAACTCTGAATATACATTTCTCTGGGTTGAGGCGGAGGCCTGCTGTTCTGAGGTTGGCGAAGGTTTCCTGTAAGTCGGAGACATGATCGTCCTTGTTCTTGCTCATGACGACTATGTCATCGACATAGGCTATGATGTTTCTATCTAGCTATGATCCCAAAACCTCCTTTGTCATTCTGGCGAAGGATGCTCCGGCGTTCTTTAGTCCCTCCGGCATTCTGGTGTAGCAGTATGTCCTGAATGGGGTGGTGAAACTTGTCTTGTCTTCGTCTTCTTTTTTCATCCAGATTTGGTGATACCCAGAGAAACAGTCGAGGAGGGAGAACCTCTGGCATCTGGCTGCCTTGTCGACGGAGGCATCTATTCTTGGCAATGGGAAAGGGTCTTTGTTGTATGCTTTGTTCAGATCTGTGAAATCTATGCACATTCTCATTTTGCCATTTTTCTTTGGTACCAAGACTACGTTTGCGAGCCATTCTGAGTACTTGACTTCCCTGATCACTTTTGCATCTAGCAATCTTTGCACCTCTGCCTTTGCTGCCAGGATTCTATCCTCCGACATTTTTCTCTGTTTTTGCTTTCTTGGTCTCATGTTTTCGTTGATATCCAGTTCGTGCTGTATGATGTCCCTGCTGACTCCCTGGAGGTCGGAGGCTGACCAGGCGAAGATGTCCTTGTTTTTGACTAGGGTTGCCATGAGCTCTTCCTCTTCTGCCTTGCACAATTTTGAGCTGATTGTTACTTTTCTGTCCGGTAACTCTTTTTCTAGAGGGGTCAGCTTTGTCTCTTCTTGACCTGCCATATCTGTTTCTCCTTTGGGCATGTCCGGAGGCTCTAGTTATTTGTTCGTCGACTCGACTGCATTGATGTTTCTTTGGGCTCTGTAGATAGCTTTCTCTATGTTTCTTGCTTCTTTCTGGCTACCTCGAACTGTAATAATACCATGGAGTGCTGGTATCTTCATGCACAGGTAGGCCATATGCAGTGCTACGTTGAATTTGGTTGTGAATCCTCTTCCCAAGATGGCATTGTATGGGTAATACAGATCGACGACGTCGAAGGTTATGTACTCGGTTTTGGCATTCGCTTGGGTTCCGAACGACACTAGGAGTGAGATTTTTCCTAGTGCTTGTATCTACTTTCCTCCGAATCCTATTAAAGGGGATTCAGAGGGTTGTAGTTGATTTCTGCTGAGCTTCATTTGGTCGAATGTATTTGCAAAGATGATATCTGCCGAGCTGCCTGTGTCGACCAGTATTCTGCTTATCTCCCATGCTGCTATGTTTGCCTTGATCACCATTGCATCCGCGTGAGGGTAGCTTTCTAGCTAGAGATCTTCTTCTGCGAAGGTGATTGGGACTCTAGACCAATCTGTGTGTTTCGCCGGGCCTTGGACTGCTACATTGTTTACTAGGCGGAGGTAATCTTTTTTCTGTTTTTTCATTTGAAACTCCATCAATGATCCTCCAGCGATTGGCAATATCATGCCTATTGTTGGCAGTGCTCCATGAGGGTTGACTTGGTTTTCTGGGTTTGGCTCGTTTTTTGGTGTTGCAGGCTGGTTGTGTGGTGGTGGCGGAGGCAGTTGCTGCATGTGGTGCTGTGGCTGCGGAGGCTCGAACCTTATTTGGTTCTGCTCCGGCAGGTTTGTTTCGAGGTAGGTTATATGGGGAGATTTTGGGTTTATGTTGGTCAGGCTTGCCTTCGACTTGTAGTTGCTCGCCGGAGTCTGCTACGAGGGTGATGACCGCCATGCTGGTAAGAAGTTTGGGTAATAGGCAGAGGCCAGTGTGGAGGGATGTATTTGTGTTGCGTTTAGCGCTGAGTACATTGGGCAGTACTGCTGGTGGCCAGTTGTGTATGTGGTGTTGACCTCTCTTGCGCTCTACTGAGTCGGAGGTTGGGCAGTCTGCTTGTTCTTCATCCTTTCTTGTGTTTCTTTTGTCTCCAGACAATCTTTGGTGTTGTGCCCTGTATTTTCGTCGTGAAAGACGCAATATGGCTTGCGTTGTTTCTGGCTTTGGTTTCTGTTCCAGTTTTTTCCTTGGTAACCTTGGCAACCTTGGTTCCTTGTTTGGGTCTTCGGCCGTGTTGGCGCTGGCTGTTGCCCTTGCTCGTGTTGGGGTTGACCCTCGATACTGAGCACTTGTCCCTGGCCTGGCTTCTGATTTGATACATTCTGGTTTGTATAGGTTTTCTAGGAGTTTTTGCTACTGTTTTGTTATCTATTCTGACCTTGCTCCTCCAGCCTCTTGCATAGGTCATTGTCTAATCTGCAGTACTTCTCAAACTCGTTGTACAACTGCTGAATGGAGATTGGTTTCTCTCTTGCTAAGTGTGCTACGAACGGCCCAATTCGGAGGCCTTTGATCACTGCTTCAATGGTGATCTCGTCTGGGACATCAGGTGCCTTCGCATTTAGTTGCATGAATTTCTAGAAGTAGTCGTGTAGTGTTTCTCCCTGCATTTGCTTGCACTGAAATAGATCTATGGAAGTCAATGACTGTGCTGTTAGCCCTTTGAAGTTTGCCAATATCTTATCCCGAAGGTTCTCCCAAGAATAGAGTGTGCTTGGTTTGAGGATAGAATACCAAGCCAGTGCGTCGCCTTCGGCTGCAATGACAAATGACTTTGCCAAGATGGCATCGTCTCCGCCGGCGGAGGCTACTGCTGCCTTATAACTCATGATGAACTGATGGGGGTCAGTCTTTCCATTGAACTTGGGTAGTGTGATTGGCTTGTACGATGTTGGCCATGGCGATTGTTGTATGCCTTCAGATAGTGGGGACTTGGGATCGATAGACCTCCGCATTACCTGAGATGGCATTGTCGACTGGCTGATCACTGCGTAGAACCCTAAAGCATGGCTGCAGTTGTTGTTGCTGCGGAGGCTGGGATTGCGGAGGTTATTGCTGGTACTGCATGCTGCATACTTAGCATCTCAGCATGTAGGACTGCCAACTGCTGCCTTATTTCTGCTGCTTGTGCTGATCTTGGATAGCTTGCTGATTAGCTGCGAATGCTGCTGCCATTCTGTCCCTCTCTTGTTGCGCTCTTTGCAACTGTGCTTGCAGCTATTGCAGCTCTTGCTCGGGTGCTATGGCTGAGTTTGGTTGGGCCTCCGGATCTTGAATCTCTTGGTCTTGGGGTTCCAGTGGTTGACCTTGGGCATCTGCTCTAGTGTCATCCTCCTCTGGCGAGGTTGCGTAGGCGCTACGAATGTTGCGCCTAGGCCTTCCTCGCTGACCTGAGGCCGCTACTGCTCTAGAAGTGGTCTTTCTTTTCCCTGCCATCGTTGGTTTGCCTTGGCTCAACCACGGTGGGCGCCAATGTTGAAACTTGCAGTTTCAAACTGCGTGGAAGTGGCCAAGGCCTCCGCCTAACGGACGGTCGGCCTCGGGCGGAGGCTCAGGAAGGAAATGACAAAGGGGGAGAGTGTTGAGTAAGGGAATGGCTCGGAAAGCTAGGGTTTCATTAATTCATCCACCAACCAACCCTCCATGGTTACAAGTGTCCCCTATTTATAGGACTCAACTACCACATAGCAGAATTTATTACAATGCCCCTCAACTACTACAGTACATTCCTGGAATATTCTGCTGCTAGCCTTTTATTCGCGGGGCAGTCCTGCCACACCGTTTCTAAGCAATGGGCCTCCACGAGCGGTCGGCCCACTGTAGCTGGTCTTCGGCCCAAAGGCCTGGCTCCCCGGCGCCGGCCTTCATCCCCACGACGCGTCGCTCCCTTGGCGGGCCTCCGCCGGGCGGTCAGAGACGCTCTCCGCACGCCGCTGGCCTTCGCGTTCAGGGGCGCGTTGTTGCCTTGGAGAGTCCCCGCCGGTTCGGGCGGAGACATCACCAGCTGGTTTTCGCCCGGCCCCTGGCCTCGGAGCCTTCGCCCTTAGTGGCGCGCCGTTGCCTTGGAGGGTCCCCGCCGGTCCAGGTGGAGACATCATCTATAGGTCTTCGCCCGGCCAAGCAGGAGCCATGCTGGCGCGCTTGCGCCCACCGTGAGCGCCCGCGCTTGAGTACCTGGCCTCGGCGGAGTCCGTGATGACCCCTCGAGCATGGTCGAGAAATCTCCTAGTCAGCGCCCGGTCTCCGCCCGCTCGAAGACGCCTTGGCGACACCCCGCGGTCAAGGGCCTTCGCCACCCGCCAGGAGCCATGCTACAACAAAACCTATAACTTATACGAAAAATTTAAAAACTCAAGAGTATGAAACACAACTTATTTACAAAAAAAGTTATTAAACACAAATGAACGAATTAATTTATAACTTGTGCCATATTTGCGAACATAAATTATTAACACACAAAGTAGCGAATTAACTTATAACTTATACCAAAACTTTGAGACACAAAAGTTACGAAAACACAACTTATGTACAAAAGTTATTCGATACAACTTGCGTGTATAAATTGTAAGTTATAAGTTATAGAGTACTAGTTATATGTTACAAGTTAATATGCATAAATTACTACCAAAAAAATCGTAGAAAGCAAGTGGGGTCTAGTTTTATGTGCCTCGTCGCGTAGAATGCACCGGCGCAGACGGAATTAAAAATGGATACACCGTTCAAAAGTTATAGCATTTTTAAAATAAATGTTTTTTTATGATGTCAGCCTGAGAAAACGGCAGGGAGGGAGAGGTGTGGTCGGATCATCGTTCGCTCGGCTCCAGATGGGTGAACGCTGGATGCAGTGGAATTGGGCATTCAGTTGTAACCGATCGATATTTCCCGCATCAACCTTTACACGGCCGGCACAGCGGAAGCAATCGAGGAGATGGCAGCGGTACCGCCACACCAAGATCTCCCCTAAGAGGTCATTGAGGGCATCTTTGCGTGCATGCCAGTCAAGTCTGTGCTCCGGTGCTGCTGCCTTTCCCGCGCCTGGGCCACCACACTGTCTTCAGACGCCTTTGTCGACAGGCACTTCAACCTTGCCACAATCGCCACCGCGAAGTTCCTAGGCTCTGCATCCTGCCGCGTCGACGGTGTACGCGTGGTCGCCGGAGCCCAGGAAGGGCGTCTTCACGCCGCTCATGACCGTCCCGCACAACAGTCGTAGCGGCAAACTACGCGCCGTCATCCACATGTGCCGCGGTGTCCTCCTCCTACGCGCGACGGCCGCAAGGATGTACTACCTCTGCAACCCGTCTGTGGGGCAGATCGCTGTGCTCCCCGATGACCACATCTCTCTGCATCGCATGCCGCCTTCCCATCGGCACCAATCATGCAGAGGAGCCCATGGCGAGGTGAGGAGAACCCCAGAGCTATGTTAGGCCTTCTCTTTCCCTCTCTTTTGAGTTTGCGTGCGCTGTTCAAGAAACGGTCGCCACCGTCTTCTTGTTCGCCGTGGAACGCCACCGACGTCGCTTTTCGGCCACAAGCAACATGCCGTTGAACTCGCGACGACGTTGCGGTGCTACAGAGCCCATTTGCACGCGCCGAGGAGAACCTCAGACAAGAGATCGCTTTCTTGTTGTGCTGCATACATGGCTGTGTTCTAGAAGCTTTGAGACACAGGGAAAGAGGGAGCTCGTTTCGGCTACTGGATCTGAGATGGAGGACTAGGATTGGTTGTTGACTCTCAACGGCGCTAGTCAACAAGGAGACCGCCAGACAGCCGACGTTGGTTTGAGAGAATCCCCCTGCTATTTTCTATTTTTACATGAGAAAATGTCAGAGTCTCAGTGATGTATAGAGAAAGTTCCAAAACATCATTTTTCTTAGGAAAAATGCCCTACAACTTACCTATAGTATATCTTTCATGTTTTAAATCCATTTTTTATGAAACTTGCGCTCACGAGTTCGTATAGTGACAAGTTTTCCCATTGCAACGCACGGGTGAGCCCTTAAGCAACTAACACCTTGACGGACTTTATTCAGATATTATAATTTTATTTTTATGGGTCCACAAAGAAAGTCGTTAACTCAATGTTCAACCGTATCAATGCATATATACTATGAAATAAAAATTTATGATATATTTATATACGATTAAATATTTTCTATGTGCTTTGCAACGGGATGAAAAACTGTCGAGATATTATTTTAAAACTAATATAGGCTCATTGGGCGTTATTATATTATTGCCGATGTTAACTTATATTATGGATGTTATATTCATCATATCCTTTTCTATGAAGATTCAGTAGCTTTTTTTCTCTCCCGTTGCAACGCACGGGCATATTTACTAGTATAACTAACTAGAAAGGCTAGTTTTCTTTTTTTTTTTACCGAAAGCACACATTCACTCTTAGCACAAGAAAAACTTTTTTTTCACGACCATGCATAAACATGTTTTCCATTAAGAAGATAGTTAGCACAACAAAATGCTAAGGATATATAAGGAAACTCAACTACATGCAAGATGCTCATATGATACATGATGCAAATGCAATGCTAAAAAGGACAGGATTGAACTCAAGATCAAGAAGCACTTAGGAAGGTTCAAACAAATCATTGAAATTAATCAAAAGGGGTCCAATTGAGTAACATATAAACGATACCAATTGAACAACCAAAATATGATACCACTTGAAAGGATAGAACAAATGATACCAAAGAAATCTCCTTGACAAAAATAGAGGATAAGTTAAACCCACAAGGAGAAGGTTGGAAACAAACACAATGAAAGCACCAGATCGAACCAACTCCCCCTCAGATGAAGCCGGAGTCCCCCTCAACCAAAGATACCTAGCAAAACTTTTTCCACCACTGGCTCGCCTTATGATCCGGCGGTGATAACCACCACGATTTTCACCACTGGATCGATCATCCACCGACTTGGTGATGAAAACAATTTTCGCTGCCGGTTTCTCTTTCCACTGTGACCTGCCGTCCTTTGAACTAGCGTGATAAAACCTATCAGCATCGATTCTAAACAATCTAGCAGTGAAAACTGTGATGCAAAAATGAGATATGTAGTAGTGGACGCGCGCTTTCGTGGCTGCGTCCTTCGTGGGCGGCGAGCAAGTGTGGCCTGAGTACAATTCAGTGTTCACATAGTTTTAAATATTAAAAAGTGGCAAATTTGGAGAGGGTTGAAGTAGTCTTTTTTTAGGGGTACCTATTTTAGAGAATGGATAAATCATGATTTTCGTGGTCTATTTTTAGCTGCTCTCTTGAGTTACTTTGAGAAGGGCAGGCCTGGTGTAGTGATGAGAGCTGTCTCATTGAGTCACTAGGTCGTGGGTTCAAAGCAACCTCTCCGTAGATTTACGGGGAGAAGGCTTTCGATTTTTTCCTTCCCCAGACCCCCACTCACGTGGAAGCCTCCGGCACTGGGTCTACCTTTTTTTTTCTTGAGTTGCTATGACTACCGCTTTTTTTTTTTTTTTTTTTTTTTTTTGCGATGACTACCGCTGGCTGATCAATGTTATGTGTGATGCATCACATCGACAGCTACTAGCCAACAAATGGCACCGGCCAGTTAAGAAGGATATACTTGTGTCCCTGTATATTTAAGTACTTTTGTGATTTCAAAAACGGTTTAAAGAATGAAATTAAACAAACCTATAGTTGCTTGTAGAAGATGGTTTTCTGTTAAAAAAAGATATTATATAACCTCATTTAGTTAGCATTATACTTATGATCAAGGTTCAAAATTTCGGCAAAATTTGATCGAAATTTCGTGAATTAATTTTGGTGGTGGTCGAAAGAAAAAACTGAAATTTTGTAACACACCAACATATGTGTTATGTAACTCTAGACTCATATTTTCTATGGTTTATGTTGCAAATTCTTCTACTCAATAGATATGTAGTCATAAATCATGCTAACATTTGTTTAGATCTAATTTTTTTAGAAAAACATACTTCATGTGCAAGTCTCTAAAAAAATTGTTAAAATTTTGAACGAATTTCGTGAATTTCGATAATTATGGGGATGGCCAAAAAAAATTTAATACCAAAATTGAAAACCCTGCTAAAGATAATAAGTCAATATACTTCATCCGTAGCAAATTGGAGCCTGCTTTCGTCAGTTTTATTCCTAATAAAGAAAAACCTCTTGAAACTAGAAAAAAACTAGTTGTCATTAAATGCAAATTGACAGCTCACTTGGTTGCAAATTGACTAGGTCACACGGGCCGAGGCTGATCGAGAGACATTCTCGGCGAGTCACCGTCGCCGGTGGCTGTGGTGGCGGCGAAGGCAGAACCACACCGAGGAGAGGCCATGAAAATTGTAACAGGCAGTTGCTTTCATGCTGCCTCGGCCTCAAAAGTGACGACTTTCTATGGTCAGGGTTACATCACTAGCCTGCAAGAAGGCCACCGGCGCCAAATCATGATTGCTCGTCGTGGGCGTTTTCAACGATTCAGGCTCAGGCGGCAGGCCTCCATCAAGCTTCGTATAAAGAAATATCAGCCGGCTGGGAAGAATAATGCAACATACAGTAGATTGCAATTTCAGCTCACCGTCGTATGGCAGATCTGTTTGCCTGTGTTATTTCTTATCATCTAATCTAATGTAGGCACTGACAGATACTACTGGAATCTGGTTCATCAACCAACGCTAGAGATATGGAATAATGCTCTGAAGCTATTCCTTAAAAAGAATGCTCAGATGCTCGTCAACTTACATTGGAGCCTGCCTCCACCACAAACTTAAATATAGCGCATGGGATGAATGAACGCTAATCCTTTGCCATCGGTCTTCCCGCTAGCCTTGCTCCAGTACAGAAGGTCTGATAGATGTTGCTGATGGAAACAAGCGCCTGCCCCGACCCTTCTGATAAAAGGCATCCAACCAGATTAGCTTTTTGTTCGTGTGTACGAGTTACGAATCAGTATTCACATCTCAATTTCGTGCGGATTTTTTTCAGGGTTGCTGTTGTCACCGGAGGGAACAAAGGAATTGGGCTTGAGGTATGCAGGCAGCTAGCTTCCAGGGGTGTCATGGTGATCCTGACGGCGAGGGACGAGAAAAAGGGATCAGAAGCAGTGGAGATGCTTCATGGATCCGGACTACCTGATGTACAGTTTCACCGGCTGGACGTCAGTGATCCAACTGACGCTGCCCGTCTGGCTGAATTTATCCAAGAGAAGTTTGGTAGGCTCGACATACTGGTGAGCTTCTTCTAACTTTCTGAATAGTAACTCATATCACATACACCTTGCTTTTCATGGAGTATGGACTCACTCAAGCAACCTGATGCTGGTACCTCCGCAGATCAATAATGCAGGGGTTATAGGTGTAACTACAACTGCAGAGATTTGTACCACAACAACAATTCAGGAACTAGTAAGTCCTTTGACTTCTTGGAGATCATTGTTCACAATTTTCTCGGTAGCGTCACTGCTTCTCTACTGAAAAGACACTACTGTCTGTCTGCAAGATTGCTACTTGCAGCAGCATGATCCCTTTGTAGTTTCCCTTTTCTTGGTCCCTTGAGCTGAAGTGGGAAACTAGGCTTAACCCAGCGCATCGAATAGCTGGCAGGCAAGAGCACGACGGAGAGGCTACAATGGTTGGTGCAGCACTCCACGGAGAGTTATGAGGAAGCAAGAGAATGTCTGAAAATAAACTACTTCGGCACCAAATATGTGACCGAAGCTCTCCTCCCTCTTCTATCCTTTTCTAACGGACGGCTCATCAACGTGTCATCCACCTACGGACTACTCCGGGTATACTTATCTGAAGTTCTGAACAATCATACAGACTAGTCGGTCTTTTCTCATGTACTAAACCTTCTCCTGCAGTATTTCAGTGGTGAGGACCTCAAGCAAGAGCTAAACGATATTGACAACCTGACGGTAGAGAGGCTAGACGAGATGTCAGGTTTGTTCCTGAAAGACTACAAGAACGACCAGCTGAAATCTCATGGATGGCCTGCTGATTCTGGGTGCCTGGCCTACAAGGTATCCAAGGCTCTGACCAATGGCTATACCAGGATACTGGCGAAGGCGCGCCCGGAATTGCGCATCAACAGCGTGCACCCTGGCTTTTGCAAGACTGACATCAACTTTGACACTGGCGAATACACCGCGGAGGATGGTGCCAGTTGCATTGTTGCGGTGGCGCTGTTGCCGGAAGGAGGCCCAACTGGCATGTTCTTCTCCCGCACAGAAGAAGCACCCTTTGTGTAACTTTTGAAGGGTTACTCACTTACTCAGTAATGTGGTGGCATCAAGCTTGAACTATGTTATAGAATAACTGCACCACATTGGAAGCTTCTGTGTTCTCTTGAGAACTGAAAAAAAAAAAGAATCCCTGGCATTTGTTTACATGTGGATCTCTGATTACCTGAACTATGTTTGGTCATCTGAAATGTTCATGGTGGCAAATGCCATAGAAATGAAAAAAATATTGTCTAGGTTAACAAAAGGAAAAAAAAAAAAGGGTAAGGGCAATACTCCCTTTACCTGCTACTCTGTTAGGAGGTAATATCTCAAATACATCTAAGCCGTTGATTTTTTGTATTTTATGAATTAATTAATGAAATTATCAATTTATAGAAAAAGAAAAACAAATCCCTCCGATTCCCTTAATCACGGGTCACAGGAGAAACAAATCTTTCTCAATCCTCCTTTATCCTCGTGTAGACATTATATGGTATCTAATTATTACCTCAGCGTCAATTCAACGCCAATTTTTGTTCTTCTCTTATCTCTATAAACATATATATTTATATTAAAAGTGGTTACTCCCCTAGTACGTAAAAAAACAAATCTCACTTTGATTTTGTGTCATGCATGTTCCAAGACACAATTGGCTAACATTATTAATTGTAGTCAATGAATTACATGCACATGGCACGTTACTAAATTGTGTTATGTCGTAATGTTGGCTAACATAATCACACGTGCCACGTACACACACGCTAACCACTACACTGCATGCAACCACGTACACACACCAACCCTAAAGACGTTGGGTGCTTTCATAATTCTCTGCAACAATAATGCTCTGATCGTCAACTTAGTACGTGTGGCACTCTAGCATTGGAATATTGGAGTCTGCCTCCGCCGTGCTGCCTCTGCCACACCGGGGACGAGCCAAGAAAATTGTGACAAGTTGTTGCTTTTCTGCCGACTCTAGTAACGACTGGACTTTTATGGCCAGGGTTACGTCAAGCTTCGTATAAACAAGTCCAAGGTTACATCAATCTTCGTATAAACAAATCAGCCGGCCTTGGAAGGATAATGCAACAGACATTGCAATTTCAGCCTTTAATACCTGTCTCCACTCCCACTCGGCAATCGGCATTGGAATATTGGAGAATGCACGCTAATCCTTTGCCAAAGCCCAATTAGCAAGCTGCCTGTCTTCCCTCTAGCCTTGCTGCAGTATTAAGGGTTGCTGATGGAAAGAAGCACCTGCCCTGACCCTTCTGATAAAAGGCATCCATGCTCATTAGATTTTTTGTTCGTGTGTACGAGATTACGAATAGGTATTAACATCTCAATTTTGTGTGGATTTGTTTTCAGGGTTGCTGTTGTCACCGGAGGGAACAAAGGAATTGGGCTGGAAGTATGCAGGCAGCTAGCCTCCAGGGGCGTCATGGTGATCCTAACGGCGAGGGACGAGAAAAAAGGATCACAAGCAGTGGGTATGCTTCATGGATCCGGACTACCTAGTGTACAGTTTCACCGCCTGGATGTCAGTGATCCAACTGACACTGCCCGTTTGGCTGAATTTATCAAGGAGAAGTTTGGCAGGCTAGATATCCTGGTGAGATCTTTTCTTTTCAGAAATATTAGAATTGATTTAATATGGTCAATCTATTGCTGAGTCTTGTGAAAAATTACATACAAGTACATTACTTAGAGCATCTCCAATACTTAAATGATCTCCTATCTCCAATTTGGGTAGTGGAGGCCACCAACTCCAGTAGACCCTCTACTGGACTTTCCCAATTTATTGGCTCCAATTTTTCCTGCCACCACCCATTCCTGTTGGCCCCCTACTCTGCTACCCAAACCAGTAGAAATGGCTTCAAGTTTTTGTTTTCCCCAAACCAGTTGTCAAACATTTGTGACACACAGGTTTAGGTCCATAACAAATGATCTTAGGCTGTGTTTGGTCCAAACTTCTGGAAAGTGTCTCTGTTGCCACAAAACGCTAAATTTCGCAGCATCTTGGACCCTATTTTTGGCTTTTAGCTTTTAGTTTTTTTAAATTGGTGAAAATTGAGAGACGTTTTACAGCTGTTTCAAGGGAATTGAAGAGAGAGGGTAGATTTTTTTTGTTGTTTCAACCAAACAACTTACAGCTTGTTCAGAGCATATAGCTCACAGTAGCTTTTCAACAGCTTACGACATCTTTTTCATGGCTCACGGCCCCTTAATCTACTATATGTAGATATATTGTCCCAGTATAGTCTTAGACTTTTTGCTTTGTGTACGAAGTATGGACTCGACCTGACGCTAGTAACTGTGCAGATCAATAATGCAGGGGTTATAGGTGCAAGTGCAAGTGCAGAGATTGATACAACATCAATTAAGGAAGAGGTAAGTCCTTTGAATTCTCGAAGATCATTGTTCACAATTTAACGGTAGCGTCACGGCCTCTCTACTAAAAAGACACTACTATGTATCTGCAAGATTGCAACTTGCAGTAGCAGTGGTCTCTTTGTAGTTTTCCTTTTCTTGGTCCCTTGAGCTGAAGTGGTAAACTAGGCTTAACCCGGTGCATCAAACAGCTCGTAGGCAAGAACGCCATGGAGAGGCTACACTGGTTGCTGCAGCACTCCACGGAGTGTTATGAGGAAGCAAGAGAATGCCTGAAAATAAACTACTTCGGCACCAAATATGTGACCGAAGCACTCCTCCCAATCCTTCTGTCCTCCTCTGACGGACGGCTCATCAACGTGTCATCCAACTACGGACTACTCCAGGTATATATACCTATCTGAAGTTCGGAACAATCATACAGATTAATCTGTCTTTTCACTAACCCTCAGAAGGTTTACAATTTTCGTTATCCAATTCTTCTTCTTTGTTTTCCAGTATTTCAGTGGCGAAGATCTTAAGCAAGAGCTAAACGATATTGACAACCTGACGGTAGAGAGGCTAGATGAGATGTCGGAGTTGTTCCTGAAAGACTACAAGAGTGGCCAGCTGAAATCTCATGGATGGCCTGCCGATTCTGAGTACCTGGCCTACAAGGTATCCAAGGCTCTGACCAATGGCTATACCAGGATACTGGCGAAGGCGCTCCCGAAATTGCGCATCAACAGCGTGCACCCTGGCTATTGCAAGACTGACATCAACTTTGACACCGGCGAATACACCGCGGAAGACGGTGCCAGTTGCATCGTTGCGGTGGCGCTATTGCCGGAAGGAGGCCCGACTGGCGTGTTCTTCTTCCGCACAGAAGAAGCACCCTTTGTGTAACTCTTGAAGGGTTGTTACTCACATACTCTGTGATGTAACGAATGTGGATGTGGTGGCATCATGCTTGAACTATGTCATAGAACAACTGCACCGCTTTCTCTTCAGAGCCCTGTGATTTCCTTTTTCTAATGTCACTCTTCAATCGATGATAAGTAGAAAACAGTTCCCCAGGGAAGCATTAAAACACTGCTTATAAGGATTACATTGTTAGGATCATATATTCAAAGTAGTAGTTCTGCTTACAAAGTTACAATTTTTCCGCGAGGCTAACACAGCTCCATGCCAAAATTGCCATTGTCATGAGCCTCAGACGTAACGAGGGCATCTGGTACACTTACAGCTTGATGACAAACCGAGTTCACAGAGACATTAAGAAAGAAAGAAAAAAAGAGGAGAGAATAATGAAGCGTCGTAAAGAAAAATGGCAAACGCAAACTTCTGTCTGCATGATATATATGGATCATCGCTTGCTACTAGTTGTCCTCTCCTTTCTCATCTTGCGGTGGCGCTGGTTCTGGCGGTTGCTCCTCGGCAGCCACGTCCGGCAGCACCTCCTGGGACGTGCTCTTCTTCTTCATGTGGTTATAGCTCCCCTTCTCCATGAACAGCTGCGCGAAGTGGATCTTGCAGTACAAGACGCCGTTGAGCGCGGCGTAGGAGGAGGTGGTCAGGATGCAGCCCCCGTGTGAGCACTTGAAGCAGCTCTTGTGGTAGGACTCGCCTTCCAAAGTTAACTGAACAACAGAACAATTTTGTTGGCATGCATTACGCTGTCATTTGCCAAAGGAGGCGTAGAAATTTGGCATTATTTGGTCTTGGGAAGTATATACTAAGAAAAAATATCATCATTTCTGTACCTTCTCCAGCGGGTACACTGTTTTCTGGCATGCTGCACACTTATCCTGAGTACCAGAAAATGCAGATGATAGCTTGCTTGGGGCCCTTGACTGCAAAGTGCAAAGGGATTCCAATTTGCATTGGAAACATTTATCCAGTTACAACAATAAACAAAGACATTCCAAAAGCAATCATGATGATACTAGTTTTGTGAGGCTAGCTGTACCAGTTCACCCTTCTCTGAAGATTTGCAACCTGAATTACACAACAAAGCTTTCAGCATAATGTTCTTTCCGGCACGACAAATTAAACAGAATTGCTGTGGCAACTGAAGATCACGTCGTGGTGCTGCATTACCTGGCGAGAACTTCTTGGAGAAGCTCCCGGTCTCCTTGAAGAGCTGCTCGAAGTGGGTCTTGCAGTACAGCACACCGTCCATGGAAGAGTAGCTGCACATCTGCAGATGGCCAATGCATCATCAGCGTCAGAAACTCTTATTTTTTTGTATCTTGCAGAGATTGGATGCAACAAACCCGATCATTTTTCTATGCATGCACGCACGTACCGACAGGATCCCTTTGCAGTGGCTGCACTTGAAGCATGTTTTATGGTAGGTGACGCCGTCGGCGGTGAGGAGGTCGATGAAATGGACGGTCTTGTCGCACGCCGTGCACTTGTCCTGCGTGCCGGTGAAAGACATGGTGCCGACGCCTGTGGCTGCACGCACGCACGAACTCGCCCTCAATGCAATCCCAGTCGCTTCTCTCCTCCGATCGGGTAAGTGAGTAAATAGACGAAGCTAGGATTGGGGATAATAAGTGATGGCTACGGAGAAGCCGCGGCAGGGAACGAGAGCTCCGGAGCAAGCATAGGGCGCGGGCGGGCTCTGCGCCGCATAGACTTGGTCAAGCGAGTGCTGCTTGATTTAGAGTGACAGGGGTGGTGCGTGATCTCAACTCAGGATCTTGCCGGGACAAGAATAATGCGCCACCCGTCCCCCATTTCGTTCTGTTCTCTAGCGTGGCCCTCTCCTCCCTTCATTTCGGAATTCGGACGAGTCGAATGAACTGCTTGCATGCGTTACACACGTCAGCTATGTATGTGCACACAATTAGGGATGAAAACGGTCGGGAATATCCCGTACCGTCTGGGTATTATTTTCTACATTTGATCCGTTCGAATTCGTATTTTCGGATAAATCTACAATCAATACGAAATATGGTATACTAAATTTAAAATCGGGATGGAACGGTTTAGGTGTTATCACGATCGTTTTTTACTTTTCTGATTTTTTTTCCTGATATCCTATTTTTGAAATGTGGTATATGATGTTTGGCCCCACTAGAAATCCAACTCAACTACTCGAGGGTCAAGGCACTGGCGCACAACCCAACCCAATCTAAACCTAGAGTTACTAGAGTTACTTTCCTGTCCTCTACTCCTGTCCTAGTTTTAGTCACTACTTAATTATTTGTTCTAGACTTCCGGTTCCAGTATTTGTGTGTCGGCGATTGTGTTAAGACTTAAGACTAAGTGTTATGCACTTGTTAATTATTCTTATGCACTTGCTCAGCACTTATTAATTGTTATGCACTTGGTCATATGGATTGGTACGTTCGACATAATTCCGCTCGAATTAGTTCGTTTTCGAAATTCTCTATATTCCATAAGTTCATGTTCATTTTTGTGTCCTGTTACCGCTTTCGTTTTCATATTCAAATGTAGAAGTAGAAAAACATTCGATGATTTTTCAACCGTTTCTGTCTGTTTTCATCCCTACACGTAATGGACAAAAAGATTTGGTGGTAGTTGTTCTGGGTTCTTGTTTTTTGCCAAATAACTGTTTTAGGTTTCTTAGATTATTATTGTTGCACATATTTTTTAAGAGACACTATTATAACATGTCTATTTTTTGGGGAAAATGCAATATTCCTGTGTAAGAAAAACATCTTCCGGCTATGAAACAAAATGTTCTATGTAGGGAGATAAAATATTATGGAAGATCAGGGCCAACAGATTCTTTTGGCAAAAAAAATGTCCGATCTGCAATGTTTCGTTCTAAGCAAAAAGATGTTCTAGTGAAATATTCTTTTTGTTCACAAGTGTAAGCATTTCTGAATTTGTCTTACATCGAACTATCCAAAGTTTCACTAAATTTATAAAGAATAGTATTAACAACTACCACATCCAAAAAATAACTAGGTTGGAGCCTAATACAAATGAAAACCAGGTGCACATAGTAAAGTGCTACTAGAGGTGTCAGTCAGGCCAGCGTTCAATTTCATGTTTGGTATTTAGATCTTAAATTTTTAGTTTATTTCAAATTTTTGTATAATTACATGGCATATGTGTGTTAAATGGCTATAAGTGTAATATAGAGATGAGGAATGCTCCCCCTACCACACCCAACCATTGTTCCTACCTGTCACCGCCAAAGCAGCGCAACTTAGTGGGATTTACTCTTACTCATAAGACCTGCTTGACCACTGCCACCCCTTTGAGATTCACCAAAATCAAGTCACCAGGGGCGGATCCAGTGGTGGGACGGATGGGGCTGAAACCCCCCCCCCCCCCCCCCCCCCCCCCCCTCCCCTCCCCTCCCAACCACCTCCCACACAATAGGGCCCCTCCTCCATTTTTTTTGGAAAGGGAAGAGGTAGGAAGAAGAAAGGAATGAGGAAAATCATAGGAGGAGAAAAGAGAGTAAGGAGCAAGCCCCCCCCCCCCCCTATCATCCCGGTCTGCATCTGCCACTCCATTCGTCGACAAAAGCACCATGCCAGCCGCTCCAAGGACACCTATGCTAAGTCCGTTTATCGCCAACACCTCTGCTCGACCGTCGCCACCCCTTTTGGGTGAGCCTCCACCTTCAATTCCAGTCACCCTCAACTCCATTCACCAGCGACTGAGGTAACATCTCGACTTATTTTACATCAGCTTGTTTACAAAGCCTCCCCTATTAGTCTCAATTAGTTGGGTTTTGCCAACTAGTGGACTAACAATTTGTTAGGGGCTTAGCTAAAGATTAGTCCATCTATTAGCCCACCTGTTTGGATCATTTTATGGACTAAAAGCTAGTCAACTAATTATTAATCACATAGATCCAAAGAGGGCCTAAGCCTTGTAAAATAGGACCAATATACCCGCTACTAACTATGTATGGTGTTGGTTACAACTTCAGGTGACGTTGCATAGCAACTTCATGAAACAATACACAGATGGCAACTTTATGAAAAAAAGAAAAAGGTTTCTGCTATTTCCTTAGCAGTGTCCTAAGGCCCATCACGATTGGCCCAAAAGGCCATGCTTTCAGCCAATTAGGCTTCTCTCAGAAAAAAAAATACAGCCCAATAGGCCCAACAGGCCTACATATAGCTTCTACTTTAGCCTTCGTTTCTCTCTGGTGAAGCCAATATCCGTCTGAGACCGAGCGCCAGCTCGGACGGTTTGTTCGCTGGTGTGGAACCGGGGCAGGTATGCCTCGCGCTTATACTTAGATATATGTCCTAGAACTAGCTTACGCACTAGGAGATGTGTGTGCGTGCGTGTGGTGTCAATCAGTGTGTGAGTTTAGATACACAGCTTGTACTCGAAGGTTGAGGCAATAAAAAAAAGCCAATATCCGCCTCCTCGCGCTTCTTGATTTTCTTTTTGCGATTTGTGAGTGCGTTATCCATGCTCAAACGTGTGCTTGCTACAGTACTGTTCTACCAAATGATGCAAGCCTAGTATTCAACACATGGGGCACTCGATCAACCATCAACACGATACAATAATAGCACAGTAACGTGCAGTGCAGTGATCAACTTTACTTAACGTGTGTTACTGTATTGGGAGAATGACAGTCCCTCCACTAACGATGACACTAAACTTTAGAGGCTGGCAGGCTGCAATAAAGGGAAACGGAAAGAGAGAGCACACGCAAGGCTCACACGGTTTGGAAGAAGAATCTTCCTATTCGTTCAAGCTTATTTGATTTATATGTCGTATTTCTTTCACACTAAATCAATCAATATTATTTTTAGTCATGACTTATCAGTCAAACAAGTTCAAACAAACGGGACGAAAATTCATGCATCAGCCGAAAAGCAAGACTGCCGGATTAGCCATGTGTGACACACTGACTGACTGGCAGGGTCACACTGCAGCCTGCAGGGGTGGGGAGGGGGCGGCCGGCGGCGAAGATGATGCCGTGTATGACAGGATGATCGTGCCAAAGCATTCAATAATTGGAGCTGGAGGTGACTGCAGACACACGGCTGGCCTGACCCTGAGCTGAGCAAATGGAACACAGACACACGGCTAGTATTATAATAACAGGATGGCCATGCCAAAGCTAGCATCCAAAACTGTAGCCAGCGTTCATGGAGAGTACGAGTGCTCTTCTTCCTTCTTTCGACCCTACAAAGAAATTCGATCCAGTGACCCTGCGCAGAGGCTAGAGAATGAATGATTGGGGCATCAGACAAACTGAGGTGTGAGGACCCGTACGCGAAACGCAAGGGCCTTGGACAAACTTTGGACGGCCAATTCGTCAGGGAACAAGATATCGACACGCGTCACCGGCCGAGAAAGGTCGCCGGGTGACTTGGCCATCAACAAATAGACACTCCTGCTCCTCATTGTTGACACAAATTATTTGCAGCTCTTATCTTAAATACTCTGTACCGTCGCTGTTCAATTCGTCACCAAGCCGCAGTGTTCTCAGAGTTCCACGGCATGATGGAAACAACTTGACATACACAACCACTAGAAGTGTATGCGGTAGAAAAGGTATAGCTGAAACTCGAGAGAAACGCTTGGCAAATGTTAATTTGCTTAACCCTAGAATTATGATACTGGTACCAAGAACTCCATGGGCTAGAAAAGAAAATTCAACGATGATGCCGATTTGCTCATATTCTCCCCGACACTGTGGCGGTCGCACTTGATGTCCGGGACACACGCAGAGATGCATATGTGCCCTTTTCGTTAGGGCTTGTTTGGTTTATAAGCCGTATCTTTTTAATTAATGAATAATATTTTTATCTAACATCAAATCAGCCAACAGTACTTTTAGCCATGACTTATCAGCCAAACAAGCCAAAACGAACAGGACGATGGTGCGTGACAGCATGTTGCATACCTTGCTGATTTGGGGCGCACGACTTCTGAATGCATGATTCGGGTTTTGGCTGGTAATGTGTCTCTCCAAATTGTACCTCTTCCTTGTAGTGAAAGTTCAGATCTAGCCGAAAGTTGAATATTTCGACCAAAAATCATCGAAAGTTGTTTTTCGTATGCGAACGAGAAAATATACTTTTGGTAAAAAGAAATAGTAAGCTTCACCTAAACAGCGTCATATGGGTTCAATAAGCTAGTAAACAGGTAGCTACTTGTTGAAACATTTATCTTGCAAGCACAAGCAAGAGATTTTGGGTGAAACGAGCGTGGAACTGGTTAGGTTCTATGTAGTGGCGCCTGCTCCCGTACGTTTGTATTTTTCTGGATTTATTGATACGGCGTCATGCTTTTCAGTGTAGGTGAGATGTCTGTTAACTAAGAGACACATGTAGTGACTTCGTCAACTTTTGAGATCTGTCAGGTTAGTCTTTTGAAGATGCTCATAGGAGTAGGGGTGCGTGTGTATATTCATAAGAATGAGTGTACATACGTGTTTGTAGCTATATGCATCTTACTATGTAATTTGCAAAAAAAAAATAGAGACCCTTGTATTGAGATTTCTGGATTAGACACTAATTTTGCCCACAATTTCTTCTACTGACCAACATAATTTTCAGTAAAAAGAACTTAAGAGTTTAGATTTGAAACTAGGACTGCCTGCCCAATATTACAATTGCTGATTAGAGACCCCTTTAGAGCTTTTATAAATTACCTGTGTCCACTGTTATGAAAATATCCTAAATTAAGATGGTACGGTCCTGTTTGTAGAGCAGGCCGTTAATTAAATTTCAGTTGGTATGGTTGTTGTTCGTTGGGTCAAGTCATACCATGACCAAGCTAGCTAGCACAACCCAGTGGACAGGAACAACGAACATGTGTATCCATCTTTTAATTTATTATTATCCCCCCGCCCCCACCCAATCTCCGAAAAAAAATTTGCCACTGTCCCGCGTGCCCAATCAATCACAGGATTCTTTTTAGTACACGTAAAACAATTGCACGACTTAGTTGCGTTGTGTAAACCAGTCAATGTCGCGTAGGCGAAGCCTTGAATCTCCATCAGCCTTGGCTACCTCAGCAAGCAGTTACGACTATATAATACAGGTGTTGACACTAACAAGAAACTACTACTGAATCACTACACTGCTCAGTCTCTAAATTGGTGCAGTTACATTCTTGTAGGAAAGAACGGTGCAGTAGATCTAAAATAAGTTTGTGCATACCTTATTATTTGTGCTAGCTACATAGTTTTATAAGTCATTTTGATTTTTCTAGGTACATAGCTTTTACTACGTATCTGATACAACTTAGTATTTAGTTGCATAACAAAGACTATGTATCTAGAAAAACCAAAACGACTTATAAATTAGAAGAACAGAGATGTCTTTTTGTTCATTTCTTCATGATGAGACAAAGTTGGTGAATCCGGCGATATATGGTATCTTGCATTGTGCAATAGTTTGTGACCCAGTGAGATCCTGCCATTCTGGCTAACAAAAGCATATGGAACAGTTCCTTTCTGCACAATGGATGCCCATATTTGTCTGCACGTGTATAAATGACTGTTGGAATAACAACTCTCTGCTATTATTGATTAGATATATACAAGCATACGTATATTCACCTAACTGTAGCTGCCGTCTTCTGTGATTTGTTTCTTTCTTACAACCAATAATTGCTGTAAATCAAACTTCTATCTTAATAATAATAGGATGCAGCTATTTTGTCTGTTCAAATGGGAAAGAACACAGCAGCAGCAAGTCTTGTTCATGGTGTCTGAAAACAAAAATCCTCGTGGGAGGGATGCAATCTTTGCATGATATACATTTCCAAAGAGGAGCTACCGACAGTTCTGTAAAAGTTCCCAAATAGCCCTACCAAACTTCCTGTCCAGAACTCCAGATTCTTCAAAAGATATGGTATCATTTAGACCGACTGTGTTCTTCTGTCCTTGAAAACCTGTGTTGTCACTTTCACGACAAGTTATTCTTTTCTCTCTGAAAAGTCGATTTCATAACAAGTCTCAGTCATGAAAAGAAATTTAAGAACAAGCACGAGAGATTCGGGCTCGGGCAGATCGAAAAAGTTTGTGTGTAGTGCCTGTATTGGCCCATCAGATAAGTCCACGATCATCGTTTTAAATATGACATATTGCAAGTTCCAAGCAAAATGATAAGGTATTTTCTTATGCTATTGGCCAAAGCACATTGCAGCCAACCACAAGAATTAATAAATGCTTCATCATTTGCTCAAGCAGGATCATCTTTTTGGATTTGTCTGCCTTAAGTTATATCCCATTATACCAACCACAGGATTAACGTCACGAACCCCTACATCTCAAAACAGGCATCTTCGATCTGTAACTCTTGCCGATTCCCGAATGTTGTCATTTTGCTGCATTTCAAAACTGACATTGTTGTTGTGTTACATTGACACCGTGCTGCCTGAAGTAAGACTGCCGTTGTGAACTTGTTTAACCAAACAACTTTCAGTTTTTCTACAGCTCACAGCTCACAGCCCACAACAGCATTTTTCCACAGCCACAGCTCAACCAAACACACCCTTATGTTTATCTAGAACAGTTGACATGCATGCAGAGAAATATTTCAGTGTAGTCGAGTTGTGTAAAATACAAAATAGAGCTCAATTAGGCATTTTGAAATGATTAGGTCAGCCGACTAATTAATAATTGGTCAAAAAGTTCGATGTCAAACTAATTTAGGGCATATAAATCATCTATTTGATCTGTGAAAAGGGTTAATTTAAGGTAAGGTGCATGCAATGAACAAAGTATAGATTCAGTACTAAGGGACCAACGAACTTTTTTATTTCTTGAACAGAGTATATTGTCTGACAATGTTGACCGTGTCGACATACAAAAGTAACTTTGATTGAAGTCTATGTATCAAAACATAATTATTTTACACTTGAAAGGACATTAAATCAAGTAGTAATATCTTAAACAAATGTCCTGCCTTGAATGATTCAGAATATACACAGAAAAATGATTTGGCATGAGGCAGACTACTACTACTGACTGCCTCGGCATATATAGTTTAGGGTGGATCTGGACATACGGAGATTTGGTTGAGAAAAAATACTTGCTCCGTACATTTTAAAATTTATTTTTCAAAAAACCCATGACAAGAGCATTGCCGGGCATACAATAATAGAGAAGAAACATTATACAAACATAAAAATATAAACTGATACACACCAAAAGGAGGTGACAACAAAACAACCATGGTAACAAATACAACGCTAGCGCAACAACCAAACAAAGCAATGGCCATCAAACGCCACCGTGCATGGCATAGGAGACAAGCTTTGTAACTAGGGAAGGAGGAGAATTTGATTCTGTAGCGAATCCTGCAAGCAGGGGAACAACATCAAGGGATGCCACAAATGCCGAACGGAGAACCCTAAAGGAGAGGAGGCCTCACGGTAGTGCCTCTAACGAGGAGACACTGGTAGAGAACAGACCTTTGATCCTCGGCCAAAATGGACTCTAGTCCCGGTATTTTTTGCGTCCGGGACAAGAGATACCTTTAGTCCCGGTTGGTGGCTCCAACCGAGACTAAAGGTCCCTCCCAACGGCTACTGCGCCAGACAGAGGTAGCAGGGACATTTAGTCCCGGTTTGAGCCACCAACCGGGACTAAAGGTAGACTTTTACTCCCGGTTGGTGGCTCCAACCGGGACTAAAGGTCCCTGCCACCTCTGTCTGGCGCAGTAGCCGTTGGGAGGGACCTTTAGTCCTGGTTGGAGCCACCAACCGGGACTAAAGCTCCCCCCTTTATATCCCGGCCGTCTCCTTTCTCCCCGAGCCCGAGCTCAGCACATTTTGAAGCTCACTGCACTAGTGTTCTTGCTTCCTCCCTCCATTGTTCCTCCATCCATTCTTCGATTCCTCCGTCGATTTCTTCGATTCCTCCGTCGATTCTTCAGTTGTAAAGGTTACCAATCTCATACTCTCATTTTTCACCATTGTCTTATCTCATTTTGTTCACTATATATATGTGGTTCTTTATTGTGGTTTTTTCATTTGTAAGCAATTTAAGCTCAAAATCACTTCAAGCTTGCATATTTACATGAACGAAGGTTAAAGTAGCTAGTTGAACTTACGGACCGTGTTCATCTCGGCGAGCATGTTCTCTGCCGAGCGGTAACGGACGTCAAGGAGGAGCCTTGATTCTACGAGGGAGAGCGGCAACGGTCGTGGAAGACCGTGTTCCCTTCCTCGTAGAATCGGAGCTCTTCCATGGCCAAGTACGGTGCCATCCGGTGGAGAAATGCTTGCCGAGATGATCACGTAAGCAAGGTCAACTAGTACGGATGGTTATTTATTCACACTGTAGGGACCGTGATGCCTAAGAGGGGGGGGTGAATTAGGCAACTTAAAATTCTAACTCCAAAACTATGGCCTCTTTTTCTAACCCTAGCAAAACATATGCAATAGATAAACTATCTAGATGTGCAACTATGGTTTTGCTAGTGTATAGCTATCTCTACCGCAAACGTAATAAAGTAAACAATGTAAATGCGAAAGCTAAAGAGCAAGGTAGAGATATGCAAACTCTCGTCGATGACTTCGGTATTTTTACCGAGGTATCGAGAAGCGCGCAAGCTTCCCCCTAGTCCTCGTTGGAGCCCCTCGCAAGGAATCCCTCGCAAGGGCCAAGCTCCCGGTCGGGTAACTCCATGGATAGCCTCAGGTCTTCCCCACGCGCAAGTGGGTCTCCGATGTGCCTTCCGGCAAGCCTCTCCTGGATACTCCCCGCCGTCTTCACTATCAAGCTTTCGGCCGAAATGCCGCGGGCCTTGTTCCCTTCGGTACACGGTGGCGCCCGCACCACAAACGCGGTTGGTGCGATCTCGCAAGACTTCAAGCCCCTCAAATGTACAACTCTTGTGCTCGCAAGCACGGGGTGGCAAGAGGTATGCAAACCTCACTAAACACTAGGAATACACCTAGAGCAAGCGCATAAGCGGTGGTCTAATCAACCTAAGCACTTCGCAAAGCACTTATGCTAATCACCTAATAAAACACTAAGCACTATGCATGTGAAGATCACTAAAATGGTGTATCAACACCCTTGGTATGTTTTCTCAGTTCCACACTACTCAAATGGTCGGTTGGGGGTTGTATTTATAAGCCCTACTGAGAAAGTAGCCGTTGGGGTCGAATTCCCACGAAACTGCTACTGACCGGACGCTGAATTATCCTGACCGGACGCGTCTGGTCATCCCAACCGTTGAGCTGGCAATATACTGATCGGACGCTGGCTAGCGTCCGGTCGCCTGCCATCGGACGCGTCCGGTCACAGATTTGCCGCTCTGGAACCTTACTGTAATCGATCGGACGCTGCGTTCCTACATCCGGTCGGTTGCCGCCAGCGTCCGGTCCTCGCGTCCGGTCGCCTGTCCGCCGAGCCACCGGTCTATCGTCCGGTCGCGCTTCCAGCGTCCGGTCCAGCGTCCGGTCACCTCTGCGAGCTCGTTTCTTCACGATCTTGCGTACGGCTTGGTTCCAATCTTCATGCTTGGACTTTGCTTGCTCTCTCGGGTCTTCTCTTGTGCTTCTAAGGTCTTTCTTAAAGTGTTGATCATCGGATCACCACGTCGCCTTCGTCCAAGTCACATCTTGCACCCTTTTGAACTACAAAATAAACACTTGCAAATTCATTAGTCCAATTTGGTTGTGTTGGTCATCAAACACCAAAATCCAAAGTAAATGGGCCAAGGGTCCATTTTCCTTACACACACGTCCCGATATCGTCGCAGTAGTCTATCAATCACCGTACCCAAACGTAGTATATATATTAATATAAATGATAATCGATTGTTATGTGTGTACACTCCCATTCTTCTGTTAATTTGCGGAAATATCATGTGAATTACTTACCTGCCACAGTAAAAGACAAGAACACAATGACCATAGCCATGGCCATGAAAAATGCCAACGACACAACACTAGCAACTTTCTCGGCAAGCAGAGTAGTGTTAAACACTCTGGAAACCTTTAAACTTCAAGCTTGCATATTTACATGAAGGAAGGTTAAAGTAGCTATTAAAAACTAGTATTCACTATTCATTTGTAGCATGCATAGCACACTTCATTGTTTAGAGATATAGAGAATTTTAGAGTTTTTTTAATTTTATTTGTTTATAAAATGAGAAATTTATAGTGTATTAAAAAATGAGTATAGAGAGTAGATGGCAACTGCTTCCGAGTCCTCGGCCTCTCATGGGTTTCCAAAGCGACTTAGGCCGGGCCTCCCACTCATTGCATGCGACAAATGTTGTGATGAGACGAAGATTGTGATGGAGTACCGAGTAAAGAAGGAGGGTCCCAACAAGGGTCGTATTTTCTACAAGTGTCCGGGTCGCAATGTGAGTTATTTTATCGTATTTAATGACTATGGTTAGTTTATACCTATTTTCATGATGGTTGTGATTAAAGTTCTAATTTTCTATTTTAATTTCAGTGGGATGGCACTGGATGTTCAGGCTTCTACTGGGAGGAAGAGTATGTTGAACTCGTGCAAAAATATCTTGCACAATAGGCAGATATGGTGGCTAATGAGGCAGTGATCCAGCCGAAGAAGCCCAAAGATGTTGAATAAATGGGGGATCTGTCTATTTTAGTTGGGATTGGTCGCGAAATCCTTGTGCTGCTGAAGTGCATTTTAGCTTTAGTGTTTTTAGTGGTAGTTGGGATTGTCTACATTGTAGCGATGATTTCTTAAATTTATAGCTTTTGTGGTGGTATGCATGTTGTATAATTAACTAATTATGTTCTAGGTTTTAATACGGTATTTATGTCATGTAATACAGATGAGTCGGCATTGGATGTACAATGCTGATCGTCGCTCCCAAGAGTTCATGGACGGCGTGCATTCTTTGTTATGTGCGGCCGAGGCAAACAAACACGATGGTTTCATGTGCCGCCCATATGCCGTATGTAAGAATACGGTAGAATATCCTTGCTCAAGCACTCTTCATTCACACTTGTTCAAGTCGGGTTTCATGCCAAACTATATTTGTTGAACGAAGCACGGAGAAACCGGCGTTGTAATGGAAGAAGGTGAAGAAGAACAATGGGACGACAATGATATTATTCCCGATGGTGCGTGCTTCAATGATACTGCAATGGGAGAAGCTGAAGAAGAGGTAGCCGCAGAAGATGAGTCTGCTGATGATCTTTGTCAGGTCATTCGTAACACACAAAGTGAATGTGAAAGTGAAAAGGAGAAGATCAAGTTCGAGCGGATGCTAGAAGATCACAAGAAGTTAGGTTATAGATTTTTCCTATGTGCAATAAAGAAAAAGAAAATCCATATTTTTAACAAAATAATTTTATGCCTTTTATTTAATTTACTATGTATTTAACAAGACTATTGCATTTCTATTAAAAAAATTTGCTCAAAATAGGCGAGAAACGAAACTGCAGCCCACCTTTACTCCCGGGTGGGAAGCCCACCCGGGAGTAAAGATGGGCTGTAGTTTCATGGCCCGCAAAACAAAAAACTTTGCTCCCGGTGCGTGTTACCAACCGGACCTTTACTCCCGGTTAGTAACACACACCGGGAGCAAAGGACCTTTACTCCCGGTTGGTGGCTAGCACCGGGAGTAAAGGACATGTACTCCTGGCTGGTGGCTGGCACCGGGAGTAAATCTCCCTGGTATATAACCGCCAGTGCCTGGTGCAGATCGATCCCATCCTCTTCTTCCTCGTTGAACATCGTCGCCCTTTCTATCTTCTTCCTCGCGCCACCACTGATTCGTCTTCGCCTACGCATCAGCCCGCCACCGTGACACCGGAGCCCGCGCCTCGCCTTGTGTGGCCCTCCACCGCGCGCGCTCGTGTGGCCCTCCACCGCCGACGACCTCGCGCCGACGACCTTGTGCGGCCCTCCACCATGCCTGCCCGAGGTGAGTTCTCTTGGCTTTCTCTCTCCTGCTTCCCGATGTGGAACGCGATGTTCGATTTCAGCTGCTTCACCTGTCCGCCATACTCGCTCTACACCCACGGTACGAGCGCCAGCATCCCCTACGAAGGATGAGGAGGGTGCACCACCATGGCTGCATAGCAGCAGCAACCAGCGGCTAGTGCCGCCCATACGCCTATCGGTCGCATGCTGCCAGTGCGCTTGTAGGCCATGGGCCGCCCCTATGCTTGCCGACACCCCTGTCCTCGCGGAACGCACGCCGCTCGCCCTCGCCATCCTGATTTGCTGGCCGTGCGTAGGCCCTATCCCTGCCCTCGCAAAGCGAGAGGATGACAATGCAGCCACGACGTCCTCAGTCTCCTTGGCCTCTTCCTCCTCGCCTTTCCTGCCGACCGTTGCATCCGTTGTGCGCGTCAGCAAGTGGAAGGAGCGGCGGCTGCGGTAGGAGCGTGAGCGGTGGTGGCTACAGGCGTGGTATGAGCGTGAGCAGCGGCGGCGGCGGGAGCGCAGGAGCTGCGTGTGCGGTGGTGAAGCATGTTGTCCTCGCGGTCGTGGCTATGGAGTTTCACAATTTTTTTTATTTTTTTGCCGGTTTGCAATGCTATATATTGACGTTTGTACTGTGTTTTGCAAAAAGAAAAAAAAACATGTGGACATGCATGCATGATATATAATATACTCCTTTTGATCACAGCCCCGGCCCGACGCGCGGGCCACACCCTCCAGCGCATTGACCGCAGCCCCGGCCCGGGCCGCTCCGCGCCGACGACGCCCTCCACCGCACCGACACCACCCCGGCCCGCCTCACGTCGTCATTGTCAGCACGCCGGCCCGCCTCACATCGTCATCGTCAGCACACCAGCCATCGCGCCGACACATATATATATGTCATTTGTATTCATATGCATGTATATATACGTCGCGGAGCGCCGCCGCCCTCGTTCGCCCATGCGTTTCTATGTATACGGCGGAGCACCGCCGCCCTCGTTCACCCATGTGTACAAACATATATACAGCGGAGTGGAGCACCGCCACTCTCGTCACACCGCCCTCTCTCGTGGCCTAGTCGATCAACATTCGTATTATCGTTATCGTTAACGCTAAACAATCGCACTAGGGCGAATTGCGTCGGTGACTAGGGCGAACCGCGTTGTTGATGTGCACCGACGTGGTTCACCCTAGTCACCGACACAATTCGCCCTCGGCCATTTATGTATAGCCCTAATTCGCCCTAGTACCGACGTAGTTCGCCCTAGTGTGGCGAATTGCATCTGTGACCGAGGGGCAAGATTTAATAATGCATATTGTTCGTAGATTTTACGCATGTAAGCAAAGATTTGACGTACTATATATTGGTTTTGTTTTTTGAAGCTAGATGGCCGACTCGAGAAACATGGATGAGGAGGAGTTGATGATGAATTTGATCAACATTGGCACTCAAGTTGCCAGCGATGATGGTGCTAAAAATAACGTGCAAGAGGATGCAGATGACGGGAGTCAGTACTTAGCTCTTGAACAAAATGAGCAACAACATATTGGCCAAGTATATATTTTTTATTATTAGCTATTTATATTATCATATGTCTTATGTGTGCTCATGACATTAAAAATAATGTTTATGTTTTGTAGCCCTCTGGATCGACATCAACAACTACAACGAAGAGTAAAAATGTTCGAGGTCCCAAAAAGCCATTGGAGGGCCGCTTCATCATCTCGGAGTTCAATGTGGATACAAGCGAACCGGTGGGCAAATAAAACGAAATTCGTGCACCACTGTGGTTACCTTGTACGGGACCGGCTCTCGATCAGTACCCGTGAATGGAAGAAGAAGACCAATGCTCCTCATATCAGTTTTGTCTCCGATCGTGACAAGACGTTAATTTGGAATGATGTCTTGGAACATTTCACGCTCCAAACAGATGGTTATGATGATATAATAGATGGTGATGAATTGAAGGAGCGAGTTAGGAATTGGGCAATGAAGAAGATGGCCACCCAGTTCAGACTTGGAAGAAACACCTATACACGACGTATGTCAAGAAGAACATAGCACTAGATTTCACTGTCCCAGGCCCGATCTCAAAGCAGAGGCCCTATTGGGATGAGTTTGTACAGTACAAGACATCGAAAGAGGGTGTGAGTCGGGTGATAAAGAACCAACGTAATGCCCAACAGAAGACATACCACCATAACTTGGGATCAGGTGGCTACCCGAGTGCCATTAAGAAGTGGAACAAAATAGAAGCAGACCTTCTTGCCAAGGGTATCACACTAGAATCACTCGAGTGGGGAGAGCGTGCAAAGAATTGGTTTTTCACTCATGGGGGAACACTGGACCAAGAGACAGGGAAGTGCGTTTATGGCGCAAGACTACAAGAAGCAGTAGAAAGATTGTTTTATGCTCAGAGAGCTACTGCTAGTGGTGTGTTCAGTCCCAACAGAGAGAAGGATGAACTGACATACGCCATCGGGACTATTGAACACGATGGCCGAACTAGAGGCAAAGGAAGTGTCTCATGGGAGCATGGATTCCCTCAAGATAGACCTTTCTACAGAAGCCATCAGAGAAAGAAGAAAGAAGAGGCTCAGTGGCTCCAGAGGTTGGAGGAAGCGGTGCGTGAAGCACAGGAGCGGGAAAAAAATCTTGAAGTGAGAATGCAGGAGGAAATCAGAAGGCAAGTGCAAATAGCAGTGAGTGCAAGCAAGCAGGCATCAGAGCTAGAAATCAACATTAGCCAATTTGTTCAGTTGAAAAGCAGATGCGCTTCCACGAAGATACCAAATCAAGGGGACACAGGACTGCGCTTCCCTGTGGATGACGTCACTGAACCTTGTACATCGTGTGAGCTACACATTCCGAAGGGGAATTCCACAATCAAGGTGGCTATCGGTCTTGTTAATCCTATCGACCGAACCAAGACACCAAGGATTCATGGGAATATAATCCAAGAAGGATATGCTACCATCTCGGTAGATAAAGCTGAAAAAAGGTTTTAGTGATTTGCCTCTTGACATTCCTGGAGGTGATGGCGAGAAGACTCTAGGAGAAGCAGAGAAGACATTCATTCTATGGCGCAAGCGCTACATCATCATTCCTGGGATGTCGCCTCCACCTCCTCCTGAACTACCTCACCATAGGTGCTGATGAAAACACTACATCATTAATTTATATTGGCTTAAATAATTAATAATCTGCTCATAATAATATGTCATTCCTTTTTTTGTAGCAGATCCTCCCCCAACCTAAATCCAATTGTTCAATCGCCAGATCATCATAGTGCTCTGTACGATGACAATGTGTTGGAAGGCGAGGATGCATCCACACCATCTCCAAGGAGGTCTCCAACGCCACAGCCGCCACCTCCAAGGAGGTCTCCAACGTCGCTGCCACCACCTCCAAGGAGGTCTCCAACACCTCCCCCGCCCCCGCCTACCAAGAAGCCAAGTACTAGCAAGAGGCCAGCCCCGCAAACAAAGAACCAGTCCCCGTCGGCAAAGAAAGCCACCGTGAAACCAAGGGCTATTCCCAAAATAATATTTGAAGAGAAGGAAGAAGTAACTGATGCATATAAAAAAGATATGTCCAGATTCTATGACAAACTTAAAAAGGATCAAGAAGCAAGGAGAAACCCGGAGAAACCATACTTCTTCGTAGCTCCAGATATTCTAAGAAAAAAGGTGGCTTCTTACCAGCAACAACAGCGGGAATCTCGTAAGCCGTCCAAATCAACGTTAGCGGGCTATGACCGCACTCTCACCAAGTCAATTGAGGCGGCACAGAAAAAGAAGTGGGCAGGGAAAGGAGTTGTACAACTCAGACAACAATCGCACCAATCAGTCCCTCCGCTAGTTGTTGGTAATGAATATGGTTTGAATTTAGAATTAATGCATCAGGCAAACATACCTCCGGATGTCGATTTGGATCACCTTGGTGAATTTATTGAAGAGACTGGTCTCGACCTTTACCAGATGTTTGGTGATGGAAACATTGAGAGTGCGGCTGAAGGGTCGAGATGGCGACTAGAGGGGGGGTGAATAGTCTTTTCTAAAACTTAATCGCGATGGCTAACCGATACAAGTGTGGAATTAAAACTATCAGTCTAGCCAAGACTATACCCCACTATATGTGTTCACTAGCACCTTGCAAAGATAACAATTATGCAACAAAGGTGCCAGGCTAGCTAGAGCTCTCCTAAACAATTCTAGGAGCAAGGTTACACAAACCTATGCCACTAGTACTTTAAGCGACAAGGGAGCTCATACACATGCTAGTAAGCAAAAGCACAAAGCTAACTAAGCTCACTAGCAATGCTCAATAACAAGGCAACCAATGCCTTAATTAGAGAGTGTAAATACTTAGCTACACAAACTAAGCAATGTGACTAACAAGGTTACTAAAACCAAATTAGCCACGCAAGGGAGCTACTTCTATGCTACACAAGCAAGAAGGTAATTAGCAAGCTACACAAGCTATCTAATTACAAGAGCAACTACACAAGCTTGATATGTATAAAAGTAATTGCAATCTTGTGTAACGGGGATGCAAACCAACGGGAAGAACAAAGGTTGACACGATGATTTTTCTCCTGAGGTTCACGTGTTTGCCAACACGCTAGTCCCCGTTGTGTCGACCGCTCACTTGGTGGTTCGGCGGCTAATTAGCATCACCCGCTAAGCCCGCACGTCGGGCACCACAAGAACCTACCCCTTGAGTGAGGGTAGCTCAATGACACGCTTTACTAGAGTTGCTCTTCGTGACTCCCGCGGGGCGAGCACAATGCCCCTCATAAGCACTTCTCCGGAGCGCCGCACAAGCTTCTTGCGCGCTTCGACGGAGACCACCGCCAAGCCGTCCAGAAGGTGGCAACCTCCAAGAGTAACAAGCACCACCGGCTTGCAACTCAATCACCTAGTGCCACTCGATGCAACCTCATGATGCAATCGCACTAGAATCGCTCACTCACACAATCGAATGATCACTATCAAGTATATGTGTGATGGAGGGCTCCTAAGCACTCACAAGCATGGACACTAAGTCCCCAAGGTGCTCAGCACCAGCCATGGCCGAAGGCCACTTCTATTTATAGCCCCAAGGGCTAAACTAGCCATTACCCCTTCACTGGGCAACGGTCGGGCCGACCGGATGCTCCGGTCGTGTTGATCGGACGCTGGACCTCAGCGTCCGGTCGCCCGCAGACAGCCACGTGTCCTGGTTCCAACGGTCACTTGACTTGACCGGACGCTGTAGCACTCAACTGACCGGACGCTGGACCCTCAGCGTCCGGTCGTTTCTAGTAAGCTCCCGAGCATGACCGGACGCGTCCGGTCGAACGCGATCGAACACAGCCAGCGTCCGGTCACACTCCAGCTACTACGTCACCGTACGTCAGCCTAACCGGACACAGCCTGCCAGCGTCCGGTGCATTCAGATCCAGCGTTCGGTCAGTTGACCGACGCTAGCATCTTCGTGACCAACTCGTTTTCACTTCTAACCTCTTCACCCTTGCTCAAGTGTGCTAACCACCAAGAATTTGCATCCGACGCAATAGAAAATAGGCATTCTATTTTCCCGAAAGCGCCGAATCCCACCGAGCTTGCGAGGCGGGAGGGAGAGAGGGACCCAAACCCATCTTAACCCTGCAAACACCACCTCCTTTGTAAATGTGCCAACACCACCAAGTGTACACCACCATGTGTATGTGTGTTAGCATTTTCACAATCATTTCCCAAAGGATGTTAGCCACTCAACTTGCCACGCCACTCGATCCTAGCGACAATGCAAAGTTAGATCACTCGAGTGTCACTAGATGACCGATATGCAAACAAGTTTGCCCCTCTTGATAGTACGGCCATCTATCCTAAACCCGGTCATAAACTTCTCTACACACCTATGACCGATGAAATGAAATGCCCTAGGTTATACCTTTGCCTTGCGCATTCCATTCCATCTCCTCCAATGTTGATGCAACACATGCACCAACACGATCAACAATGATATGATCCACTTCATATCATCATATGATCATATTGGTTCATCGATCTTGACTCTACTTGCTCTTCGCCGTTGCCATTGTCTATCGGCGCCAAGTCTTGCTCAAGCTTCACCGCCACGCGGTCCATCACTCCAAAGCCTTTGACTTGCCCTTCACGCTTGCAACCGGTCCATCAAGCCAAGTCTTGTCTTGATCTTCTCCACCTTGATCACATGACTCAATGTCATGTCTCATGTGTATTTAAGCTCCTTCATCATCACATGTGTGAGCTTTGCAACATCTCCAAGCCATTTTCACCTTCATAGCATATGTTGCTCACACACATGTACCTGTGGACTAATCACCTGTGTATCTCACATAAACACAATTAGTCCACCTAAGTTGTCACTCAATTACCAAAACCAAACAAGGACCTTTCAATCTCTCCCTTTTTGGTAATTGATGACAACTCTACAAAGATATAGAAATTAAGCTCTTTTGGATTCATGTTGCTTGCCCAAGCAATTTTACCATGTCAAAATGATTTTGGACAAGTACCATAAACCCGAAATGGTAGTATTAGCTCCCCCTACATATGTGCTAGAGTATTTAATTTGAAGCTTGCACATATGCATAGATTGAAATTGTGGGAGAGTAAATACTACAAAATGATGCTAAGGTGTATAGAATAAATCTTTGAAGCGTGTACCAATCGGAGTTGCACCTTTAAGTTCATCCTTAGCACCATGGTTAGCTAGATATCACTTGATAATAAAACACTAGATACCTTGTGAGATCAACATTAAAAGCAAGGTACTAGCATTACTTAAAAAGCATACCAAGTGTCTAGCTATCGTCCTATGCATGCTAGTTATCAAATCATCATCCAAGTTCTACAACTAGCATACACCACACAAGCATGCATATTGAATTTAAAAGCTTTATGCAATGCAAGCAAGCACATGATTATGCACATATCAAATGCAATCAATCAAAGTTCATGAGCTTGCTCCCCCTACTTGTGTGCTTCTCTTGTCCAAGAATTTTGATCCATCTCTTTTCTTCAATGTTGCTCCCTCTTTGTCCATGTCCATGTCCAACCTTCTAAGCTTTCATATCTTATCTCTCCCACTTTACAATCCTCTCCCCCATATCTTTGTACAACTTCTCCCCCGTTGTCATCAATTTCCATAAAAGGTATGCTTCTTATTGATGCAAAGGTGTGCACTTTGGGGTAGATGGTTGAGACTTGCATTTTTGATGGACATTACTTGAATGTTGGAATGACACCACTTGTAGATACCATTTAGAAGTTGCAACTTGTACTATTTGTATCTTATCATTCTATGTATGGGTCATCCAATTTATTTTACTTAAGCTCTTGTAGGTGAGGGATGCATTCTTCATTTGATGATCACTTAAAATTGAGGATCACTTGTGGAACCATTGTCTACTATGTATAGATACCACTTGTAGGAAGTGAATACCATTTGAAAGAATCTTCTAGTATGGAACCACTTGTTAGATTTATCGATAAAGACCATTTCTTGAACATTAGCTATCTTCATGAGTACCACTTATAGGATATCACTTGTGATTTGAAACATATAAACTAGATATCCATTTTCATTGTTGTCTTGTGCTTGTACTCTTATCATTATCATGAGCTTCTATGATTGACTTGAACTAAATTGTTTTGCCTAAGCTTCCAAGTCCGGTTTGAACCAATGACAAGCTTCTTCACACCTCTTTTAAGGGTTATCTTGTCAATGTTGTACTTGTCACTTGTTTGCAATCCAAATTAAGTCAAGTACTTGGGTTCACTAGCTCATGAACAAATTCATATACTAACCACTAGATCAAGTAATCATTCAAGCAATAGTGGTAGGCTATGAATTTCAAACATTTCATTTGTAATGCATGATCCTATGAAGCATGTACTATATGCATTAACCGCATACTAGTGAGGGATGAAATGATCATGCACATTACAATGATACCTTTGCTATGTTGGAGTAGAGGATAGTCACATAGATTCCAATTCATTACTCCACTAGCAATGTGAAATCCAATTAAAAGCTTGGTGAAGACCAATAGATACCAATTTGAATTCCATTCTTCACCCATATGAAATGAATACCACTTATGATCAAGTGCACTTTTTTGTTGTGGTTGACTTGCTTCATCTTTTGATTTTTGCTTGCATGAGAGTATCAATTTGAGAATACCACTTGAAATATCATGACTAGCTCTCTTTTGGGTGTTGCTTGCTTTTCTTGATCAACCCTTTTGATTGCTTCAACTAAGCATCTCAAATGTTCCTCGGATCACCACTTCCATGTTAGCCTTCCAAGTACCACACTTGGTTTACCTACACATAGGCGGCAAGCCCCTACACTAGGGAGAAGTGACCTATCTCCAAGAACCATTGTTGATACTCACTTGAAATAACTTGATTGATTGATCCAAGTGATGGACTTAACTTGATGAGTAACCTTGATTCCTTCTTTAAGTCCTTTTCTTTCTACTTGTTTAAGTCCTTTTCTTTCTACCAAATGATCTCCAATCACAACTAGAAATTAAACTTTATCTTCATCTTGAATTTGATCTTGATCTTCTAATTTGAGTACCAAAGTGTGCAAAGTACACCCTCAATCAAATGGCCTTGTACTCATATCTTGTCATGCTTCTAGATCATTTCAAAACCAAACTTAGGTACCTCAAACACTTGTAAACATGTTTCCAACTTGAGGACCTTTCAATCAAAGTGACTCTAGATCCATCCAACATTTGTCACTTTTCTGACAGATTTTATACCCTTCAAAGAAATAAGCATATATCCCAAAGTACAAATCCAAATACCATGAAATTTGGTGGAGATGAGCTTCACTAAGTTATCAAGCATGCATAAAAATTTTAGATTCATTTGATCTCATATGAACTGCCAAATTTTAATTCTTCCACCACTGCTACATGCTGAAAACTGCTGCACTATAGTTGACAAGAACCACTCCAAAACCGAAGCCTTTCTTATCCAATTTCCATGAAATTTCTACAGCATCTCATACTATATGTCTAGAGCATGTATACCAATTTTCAAGCCAATCCAATAAGATTTGATCACTCAAACATGGCTATGATCACAGCTAGCTCAGAATTTGAATATAGGACAGATTTCAAGCAATTGAGCTATACTTCATCAAATATGAATCAAACTTGATACTAACTTGTTTGAATACTTCCATAAAACATATATCCATTCAAATCACTTACTAAATGTCATCTTATGAATTTATCCAACACAAATCAATCCAAACTTGATTACTAAGCAATTATCCATTCAATCATCTTATAGCAAGCAACTTTGCATATTTATCCAATTCAATCAACTCATATGCACCCAAATGAAATGATCAATAAGAGATATACCTTAGTTAGCTCATGACCATCCAATTAGCAAGCTTTATCTCAATTATTTGCATGCCATCAAATATATTCCAATAAATCACCACAACTTGAAATTTACACTTGTATGTTGTAGCATATTTGGACTTCACTTAATTTGTCATGGCATTGGGATAGGATGTGCACTAAGCTTCATATCTTGATTCAACATATGATGATCACTATGAAGACAATTGAATCAAGCCTCCAATGCCAATGGTACCTACACACATTCATCCACTTTTTGATAGTACCCAAACAAGTTTGGGTCCTCTCAAGTTAGGAGCAACATACTTAGGCATAGCCTTAGTATGAGTAGCGGGATGTTTTACAATGGCAATCATAGAGGTACCATTTTTATCCTTTCTAAGCATATCATGATCATCAATTGAAATAGGCTTAGAAATTTTACCTAGGGGACATGAATGTGCCATGTGTCCCCTTTCCCAGCATGAGTAGCACTTTCTCTTTGCTTGAGCCTTCTCTTCTTTGCTCATGTGGTGCTTCTCATTGCCTTGCCTCTCATGGATTGCTTGAGCCTTCTTCTCAAGCTTGTTAGGACACTTAGAGGCAAAGTGTCCCGTACTTCCACACTTGAAGCACTTGATGTGAGCATAGACTTTCTTCTCATTGTCATTCTTGCTCATCATCTTGGCATCTTGAATTTGCATTGGATGCCTTGCCTTCCCACCCCTTCTTGTTTTCTTCTTCTTGATCATCAAATCATTACCATCATGTTGGTTGATCTTGATTTGCTCTTGGGGTATCTTCTCTAGCTCAACTTGTGGCTTTGGTTGAGGCTTCACTTGTTGCTTCACCAATTCCTTGGTTGGGCACATCGAGGTAAGATGACCCCAAGAGCCGCACTTGAAGCACTTGACATGCTTTAGCCTCTCTTCTTCTTTTAGCTTCTTGAGCTTCTCGATGTTAGGGCAACCATTTGCAAAGTGTCCCACTTCATGACACCAGAAGCACATGGTATGAGAGAGCTTTCTTTGTTGTAGCTTCTTCATCTTTCTTTCTCTCTTCATTTCGCCCTTTGTCATCTTCTTCTTGAAGCCAAGGCCACACTTGTCACCATAGTTTCTTTGAATCTTCAACATATGCTCAAAGGTGACTTGAGAGTTGTAACACCTCTCTAACTTGTTGCTCAATTTCTTCACTTCATTTTTGAGCTCATTGTTCTCCTTCAAAAGGTTAGTCTCACAAGACATAGAAGTGGAACAAGCATCTATATGTGAAGAGCATGGCATATCTAATAAATCATCACAAGAGGTGGATACATGCTTCTTGCCTACATCACAAGGATTAGCAACAACATGTGATTGATCATTTGACCCATGTGATGAGCTCTCATTATTTTTAAGTTTCTTTGTAAATATTTTAATGAGAGAAGCTTGTTTTTCTAATAATTCATCATGAGATGCAAGTAGTGTCTCATGATTCAATTTAAGCTCATCAAGTGAAGATTTATAAGTATTAAGTAATTTCTTATGTTCTTCACAAGAGTTCTTTAGAAATGAGTTTTCATTTTCTAATTTCATTGTTTGAGCTTTCTCATTTTCTAAAGATATGGTCATGCTAGCAAGTCTACTAACAAGCTCATTATATGAATCAACATGATCAACCACATTATCATTTGATACCTTAGTGTCACCTTGTGACATGAAGCAATGTGGTGTAGTGGATGGGCTTGTAGTAGCATCATCATGGCTTGAGCATGAACCATCATTACCATCAAGTGTGCATGGGGTAGCATCGTCACTTGCAACACTTGTGGCAACATCATCAACCTTGTCAAGTGAACTTGTAGTGGATTGATCATCATCATCCTCACTTGACAATGAGGTGGAGCAATCTTCCACAATCACCAAATTGTGGTTATGCTCAACACACTCATGTGTCTCCTTCTTGGGCTCATCCTCCTTCTTGAATTTTCCATCATCCCATGTGGAGGAATCACCGAAGGTGTCCTTGATGGAGTCCCATATCTCATGAGCGGTCCCCTTGTAGTTTACTTGCTTCATCAAATCAAAATGTAAAGCATCCAATAGAAAACAACAAGCATTTGCATCAAATTCATAGAGGACTCTTTGAGCTTTGGTTAGAGTTCTATGATCCAAGACATGGGTGAGACCACTAGAGACAACCCACCAAAATTTAGGTCCCTTTGCACGAAAATGATCAAGCATGTGATTTTTCCAAAGTGCAAAGTTTGTGCCATAAAAAATGTGTGCCTCACAAACATCTAGCCCATTAGACGCCATCCTCTCGGATCGGTGAAGACCACAAATGAGAGACCAGGCTCTGATACCACTTGAAGGGTCGAGATGGCGACTAGAGGGGGGGTGAATAGTCTTTTCTAAAACTTAATCACGACGGCTAACCGATACAAGTGCGGAATTAAAACTATCGGTCTAGCCAAGACTATACCCCACTATATGTGTTCACTAGCACCTTGCAAAGATAACAATTATGCAACAAAGGTGCCGGGCTAGCTAGAGCTCTCCTAAACAATTTTAGGAGCAAGGTTACACAAACCTATGCCACTAGTACTTTAAGCGACAAGGGAGCTCCTACACATGCTAGTAAGCAAAAGCACAAAGCTAACTAAGCTCACTAGCAATGCTCAATAACATGGCAACCAATGCCTTAATTAGAGAGCGCAAATACTTAGCTACACAAACTAAGCAATGTGACTAACAAGGTTACTAAAACCAAATTAGCCACGCAAGGGAGCTACTTCTATGCTACACAAGCAAGAAGGTAATTAGCAAGCTACACAAGCTATCTAATTACAAGAGCAACTACACAAGCTTGATATGTATAAAAGTAATTGCAATCTTGTGTAACGGGGATGCAAACCAACGGGAAGAACAAAGGTTGACACGATGATTTTTCTCCCGAGGTTCACGTGTTTGCCAACACGCTAGTCCCCGTTGTGTTGATCGCTCACTTGGTGGTTCGGCGGCTAATTAGCATCACCCGCTAAGCCCGTACGTCGGGCGCCGCAAGAACCTACCCCTTGAGTAAGGGTAGCTCAATGACATGCTTTACTAGAGTTGCTCTTCGCGACTCCTACGGGGCGAGCACAATGCCCCTCATAAGCACTTCTCCAGAGCGCCGCACAAGCTTCTTGCGCACTTCGACGGAGACCACCGCCAAGCCGTCTAGGAGGTGGCAACCTCCAAGAGTAACAAGCACCACCGGCTTGCAACTCGATCACCTAGTGCTACTCGATGCAACCTCACGATGCAATCGCACTAGAATCGCTCACTCACACAATCGAATGATCACTATCAAGTATATGTGTGATGGAGGGCTCCTAAGCACTCACAAGCATGGACACTAAGTCCCCAAGGTGCTCAGCACCAGCCATGGCCGAAGGCCACTTCTATTTATAGTCCCAAGGGCTAAACTAGCCGTTACCCCTTCACTGGGCAACGATCGGGCCGACCGGACGCTCTGATCGTGTTGACCGGACGCTGGACCTCAGCGTCCGGTCGCCCGCAGACAGCCATGTGTCCTAGTTCCAACGGTCACTTGACTTGACCGGACGCTGCAGCACTCAACTGACCGGACGCTGGACCCTCAGCGTCCGGTCGTTTCTAGTAAGCTCCCGAGCATGACCGAACGCGTCCGGTCGAACGCGATCGGACGCAGCCAGCATCTGGTCACACTCCAGCTACTGCGTCACCGTACGTCAGCCTGACCGGACGCAGCCTGCCAGCGTCCGGTGCATTCAGATCTAGTGTCCGGTCAGTTGACCAACGCCAGCATCTTCGTGACCAACTCGTTTTCACTTCTAACCTCTTGACCCTTGCTCAAGTGTGCTAACCACCAAGAATTTGCATCCGACGCAATAGAAAATAGGCATTCTATTTTCCCAAAAGCGCCGAATCCCGCCGAGCTTGCGAGGCGGGAGGGAGAGAGGGACCCAAACCTATCTCAACCCTACAAACACCACCTCCTTTGTAAATGTGCCAACACCACCAAGTGTACACCACCATGTGTATGTGTGTTAGCATTTTCACAATCATTTCCCAAAGGATGTTAGCCACTCAACTTACCACGCCACTCGATCCTAGCGACAATGCAAAGTTAGATCACTCGAGTGGCACTAGATGACCGATATGCAAACAAGTTTGCCCCTCTTGATAGTACGGCCATCTATCCTAAACCCGGTCATAAACTTCTCTACACACCTTGACCGGTGAAATAAAATGCCCTAGGTTATACCTTTGCCTTGCGCATTCCATTCCATCTCCTCCAATGTTGATGCAACACATGCACCAACACGATCAACAATGATATGATCCACTTCATATCATCATATGATCATATTGGTTCATCGATCTTGACTCTACTTGCTCTTCGCCGTTGCCATCGTCCATCGGCGCCAAGTCTTGCTCAAGCTTCACCGCCACGCGGTCCATCACTCCAAAGCCTTCGACTTGCCCTTCACGCTTGCAACCGGTCCATCAAGCCAAGTCTTGTCTTGATCTTCTCCACCTTGATCACATGACTCAATGTCATGTCTCATGTGCATTTAAGCTCCTTCATCATCACATGTGTAAGCTTTGCAACATCTCCAAGCCATTTTCACCTTCATGGCATATGTTGCTCACACACATATACCTGTGGACTAATCACCTGTGTATCTCACATAAACACAATTAGTCCACCTAAGTTGTCACTCAATTACCAAAACCAAACAAGGACCTTTCAGCGGCGGAGGTTGATATTTAAAAGAAAAAATTTGTACTAGGCCAGAGTCTATACAACCCTCAAGCCTTAGGTGATCTAGGGACGCAAATGTACCTGCTAAACAAGTGGTACATGCAGGCGTCTACCGGTGGAGACTTCTACGTTGGTGTCAGAATTAGAGACGAACATTGGTTCCATGGCGATGATGTTATGTATGTTGACTTTGCAGAATTTCATCAACTATGCCACCTGACCTCTCTGGACAAAGTTATCATTAGCTGCTATTGCCTGTAAGTAATAATTCTTTCGATCTATTATTAAACTCATCATATGTGTGTATATGCATATAAATTATCCTAACAAGTACTATATATATGCAGATTTACAATGATAGAGCGCAGAAAAAAAGGCTGCAATGAAATTGGTTTTGTTGATCCCCATATAGTATTCAAAGACCCAGTTACTCCAAAGCCTAATTGGAAGTCTGAGTCAGAGAGTAACCTCATGAACTTCTTAGTGAACCAACGCCACAAGAAGGATATACTCTTTTCCTACAACTTCAAGTGAGTGTTAATAATGTCGATCATCCTTAATGGCTCATATGTTGATTCTAGTTAATTAATGAGTGTTATGCGTTATATCCTATAAACACATGCAACAATCACTGGATATTGATGGACATCGATCTGGTGAAAAGTCACTTGATAATCTATGACTCGATGAGAAAACCACAACAAGACTACCAAGATATGATAGATATTATCCAGAGGTAATTTCGGTATCTCTAGCAACTATATATACACACAAACATGATGATTAACTATATCTGATGACGTGGCAAATTTTTTATTGGGCGGTGTTTGGAAAACCTTTATTGAGAAGCAACACATGGGAAAATGCAAAGCGCCACTGAATGTAATCCCTTTGAAAGTAAGTCCTCTAAATCGTATCATCTTTATTAATTAAACATATAGCTTTCACCGGATCACCAGATTGGATGATAAATCTTTTTCTCGTAAAGTGGTGTCTGAGGCAGGAACAAGGGAACAACTACTGTGGTTACTATGTTTGCAAGTTTATCAAGGAGGTCTCCCAAAAAACTCCTACAGAGAGACTCAAAGTACGTTAAAAATACACTATATATTCATTTAATTATTATTATTGATTGTGTTACTATATCTTTATATATATATATGTACATATATTAATTTATTTTCCTTTAATTCAAAACTGTAGGCTCGATGGTTGGAGGAAAAGGTCATACGACAAGACCAAATCAAAGCAATTCAAGAGTCTATAGCCGGATTTTTTAATGACCAGGTCATCGATTCCAAGGGCGAGTTCTACTTCGACCCAACACTGCCATGGAAGCCAAGCTAGAGGATGAGAGGAAACTTATTATATCACAACAACTGTAATGCAATCTTTTATAATATATGCATATAAAATAATATAATGTAAAATACACATATGCATGCATGCATGTAAATATATATATGATATGATATATATTTCTATGCTTGAATTGTGTGATTTAATACGTTCATTGTGCTTGAACCGAAACATACTATATGCGCGTATAAATGTATTATTAGCAGCGTACAATATGACTTCGAAAATCTATTTTGAAAAGAAAACAAAAAAATAAAAAGAAAAGAAAAAAGAAAAAAAAAACCTTTAGTCCCGATTTGTATTACCAACCGGGACTAAAGGGTGCCGGCCTCGTGGCATGTCAGGAGGCACCTTTAGTCCCGGTTGGTGTTACCTACCGAGACTAAAGGTCCCCCTTTAGTCCCGGTTCCTGGCCCGGGACAGAAGGACTCTCCTTTAGTCCCGGATGCTTGCTCCCGGGTGGAGAATCGGGACTAGAGGGGGTTCCCCACCGGGAGTAAAGGCCGTCTCTGTACCAGTGAGAGTACTGCCAAAGACATCACCATTGTCAGCCATAGCCAAAGCCTAGGCAGGGCCTTCACCCGAAAACGCCCTTCACCGAAGACCCAAACCATGCCACGATGTGGATCACTGCAGCTACATCGAACTTGCCATTGCCATGCGAAACAAGTCGTCGAGGCAACGATTGCATAAATCTGCCGTCAACAGGATATCGTTGTGGCACCGACAAGATCATAGGCATGCGTGACCTATCACCGCCACATTGGCCCACAACGGGCGCCTCCATCCTTCAAGTCACCGGCAACCATGCAAAACCACAACTTGCTGTCGCACCATGCAACGAGTGTAGTCAACGCCGCTGCACATCGGCGCCCTTCGAAAGCCACTAGCATCCCAGCATAGCCACCGTCCACAATGAACCACCTTCTGCTGGATGTTGCAGCGGTTGCAAGCAAGCCACAGGCATGCGTGGCACGTAGCCAACCCAACGGGCACCAGCCCAAAGCAGGATGCTCAGGAGAAAACCCGCCACACCATTGACCACTTGCATTAGACGCCACCACCAAAGACCATCCACCATGCTCCAAGGTTGGTAGAAGTTGTGTTGTCACCACCAACGTACCCGCTTAGCCCCACCAACCGTACGAGCCACCACAGCCACACCAAACTAACCACCGCTAAGCGGGATCAACTGTCATGGACACGTCTGCGAGAAGTAGCACTATCTACACAACACTAGCCACTGCAGCGTTGGTCGCCAAGGATCGCTGCCGGCCGGCCTGGCCATCGTCGGCTGCCGCAAGATGCTGCAAGATGGAATGGAGCGTCCAAACCCCAGCGGCTTCACAGACATCCTCACCCGACCACTGTTGAATGCTGAGCCACCTCCAAACGCCGCAAAAAAGTCTAGGTGGTATGGTGTACAAATAATGCCCCACCAACAAACCTATGTATCTGATACAACAGCAAGGCTATAATACTCGGCTCCGGACGATATCAGAGCATGGACTAGGTAATTTGTGTTAATAAAATACTCCGTAGAGACCGACCATGAGAATTGAAGCATAGGAATGCCCATTTAATGCTTACGTCTGGGATATGGATACTGAATATCTAAATTTGAATACGGACGGATCTAAACCTCTCTAAACATATTCAAACTCCAATAGGAACAAAAAGTATCTACCCCATTTGCACCGTAAGCATAAGCAAGCAAAGAGGACAACGCGAGACTAAGCCATAAGATTTCAAGATTGACGAAGTTAGCATAGGCGTATTATTGTCGATGCGCACATTCCCTACACCCGAAAGAACAATGTCATTAAATCCTGAAACAAAAAAAAAATATACAAGCACCAGCGTCAAGTCAAGAACTAAGACTCAAGTGGACAAGTTCCACCACAAGGAACCCAACAAACTGAGCCAGCCTTCAGTAGTCGTTGATGCTTCGCTAAAACCAGCATACAGTGGATCATCTTTCCTCTCATTTTGTTTTTTGCCGTTTACGATATAGAGATTTCACAGGAATCACTCATAGATTTCAAAGTGTCGATGCGAAAAGTGATCAACACGTAAATATTTGTAGTTTTACCGTACGTTGTAATCGGATGTGGCCTAGCACTCAATGACACAGGGTTTATACTGGTTCAGGCAACGTGCCCTACATCCGGTCTAAGTTGGTCGGAGACTTTATTCCTGAGCCTAGATGCTCAAAGTTTGCTGTGGGGTTACAAACGAGAGGGAGTAAGTTGGGGGTGTAAGAGATCCGATCGGACTCCGAACCGAAGGGCCAAGAGTGACGGGAGCTCCTACGTGCGCTAAGTATTCTGTACGGCTTTGGAATGTCCAAAGCTAGCAGAGAGTGAGTCAGAATGATCCGTCTGTTGTTCGTTGGGGTCGACTATGTGAATCATTGGTTGTTCGAATCGTCCCTCCCCCTTTTGGAGAGAGCACATCCCCTTTTATAGATGAAGGGGACGACTTTACAAGAGAGAGAGTGTGAGAGAAAGGGAGTGTGCGTGTTTCCTAGTCTTGTTGCCCACGCCGTCGGGTACAAGGAGGTTTGTCGGCGCCCACAATTTTGTTGATGGCTGGATGCATACGATCGGTTCCACCGGGTTCTCCTGGTATGGCAAATGTCAGCGTCTACCATACTGTGGATCAAATATCGGTGCCCACAACACTGTTGGTGTTCTGACATGTCTGGAAGGTTATAAAGTACCCTTCTAACATGACCTGGTAGTACTGTCCTGCAGGTGTGCAGAGTACAGTCCTTGGTATTGCGGTTGACTGGAGTGCCCCATCTTACTTGCTCTATCCGTTTCCTGGGTCCTTACCGAGCGGGCGTCCCCAGTCGGTCGTTCCCCAGTCGGCTCTGGCCTCCCTGTTGGAGAAGAGCTGTAAGCAGAGGTTCGATGTATCCTCGGTCGAACAAGCGGGTCAGAGTCGGAAGCAAGCGTCATCCTCTCCTTTGCTAGGCCTTCCGGTCAGAGAGGCGGGCTGGAGTCGGAAGCGAGCGTCGTTCCTCTTCGGCCAGGCCTTCTGGTTGGCGAGGCGGGCTGGAGTCAGAAGCGAACGCCATTCCTCCTTGGCCAGGCCTTTCGGTCGGAGAGGTGGGCCAGAGTCTTCTTGGCCAGGCCTTCTGGTCAGAGAGGCAGGCCGGAGTTGGAAGCGAGTGCCTTTCCTCCTTATCCAGGCCTTCCGATCGAAGAGGTGAGCCAGAGTCGGAGGCGAGCGCCGTTCCTCCTTAGCTAGGCCTTTCGGTCGGAGACTGAATCGCCCTTTTGACATGTCGTTAGATTTTTTGGGCCAGCCCAGGAGTTGTGCATCGTTCGCTATGTCGTCTGCTGGGCCGAGCTTTTGTTGGAAAGCAGGTCCATGAGGGACCCTGGGTTTATGAACCCGACAGGAGCCCTCAAGCCCCTGGGCGATTTGGGTAGAATCATCTGGGGTTTTTTGTCTTGACAGCGGGTGCGCGCAAGCGCACTCACAGGTGTAGCCCCAGAGCCCCTGGGCGATTCAGGTTGAATCGCCTAGGGGGGTTTTCATTTTGTCTATGAGGAAATTTTTGTTTTGACAGCGGGTACGCGTGAGCGCACCCGTGGGTGCAGCCCCCGAGCCTGCATCCGACTAGTGAGTCGGTTAGAGGCTGAGCATCTTGGTACTCTTTCCCAAGGCCGCAGATTGTCGTTTGGGGTGTTCGCCCATGTTTGTCCCACCCATGACCTGTGCGGTCGGTTGATTTCCTGAGTCGGTGTCGGGCGACCTAAGCCCCGGAGCCCCATTGGGCTCGGTAGGGGTTGGTTTAGTTCCATGCGTTACCCCGTCCATGGTTTCCACAACTAGAGGGGCTAAGCTAACATCGCTTGCCTCGATGGCTCGAGTGACGCGCTCGGTGAGCTCGCTAACGGACACATTTGAGTGGAATCCGGGTCCGTCGTTCGTGACGGGTCGGCATAGCCCTCATGTGGCATTCCACTGCTCCTTAACCCACATCCTAGTAGATACCCAAGTCATTTCAGAGACCAACCCAGGTGGCCCACTGGCCTCCCATCGATGGAAATTCTGTGGGCATGGCTCGAGGTTAGGATCGAACGAGAAGGTTGAGATGACCCTGTCTGCCTTCGAGCAGATTGGGCGAGGGCTACTGGGGCTCATCTGCGTTTTCTCCTTTGGCTCTATTTGACACAAGGTAGCCTCAAGCCCTTCATGGGCTAGCCTTTGAACCCCAGTCAGTCGTTGCTCATGTCAAATGAGGCAACTTCCGCTTCGTGACACAACACGGAGCGTTGTGATGCATTTAACTGCATATGCAATGCTTCGGATGTATGGGATGAATGAATGAATGTGTGAATAAATGTGCGAATGCGTGTATGAGAATGGATGAATGAATGATCAAGTATTAGAAAAAATAAAGTAAGTGGGATCGGTAGAGTTACCTTGACGACTCGAGTGACAGGCTTGAGGATTCTTTATCGTATATGTCCGAATGGGATCCATGCTCGTCGTTCATGACAAAGTCGGTATGGCCCACATGGGGTGTCCCTCTGCTCCTTACCTGCCTCTCGGTATTTGCCTGAGCCATACGATCGACTTAGGAAGCCTATTGGTCTTTCCTTGGTGGAGATCCCGTCGTTGGGCCCTTCCGAGTCCTACCTAGGAAGGCGGTGGGCCACCTGCATGTGGTTGCGCCTTGTTTCCCATGCTCGGCATGCGATAGTGGTGGGCCATGCCCAGGCCATGTCCCGTCTAACCAGGCGCCATCTCGTCGGGTAGGGCGCATCCCATTGGTCAGGACGCATCCCACCGTATCCCATCCACATTGAATGGGGAAAGGGAGAGGTTTTTTCTCCCCAATCTTTTGCCTTTCCCCAACTGCTATGCCTCCTTTTTAAATAGAGGAAGGGTGAGGGTTTTTGTCCTGTTCCTTCGGCTAGTCCCCAACTGCCACCTCTCCTCCTTCTTCCTTCTTGCCAAGAGCGTTCGTGTGCCACGGCGGTTCCTAGGAGAAAAAAAGGGTAGAGCGAGGGAGAGGAGAAATCATAGATCCGTTCATGAATCCAAAGTGCAATGTTGAGCTGGAGGCAATCCAACATTGATGAGATGGTGTTGGCCATCTTTGCCGAGAAGGGGCTACTTCCACCGAAGGAGGTGGCGCACTGGAGGGCTCCTGCGGGGGAGGCTTTCCTGCGACCTCGGGCCGGTGAGGTCGTCTCCTTCCTTGCCTTCCACGAGCGCTTGCTAGGATACCCCGCGCACTGGTTCCTACGCGGGCTCCTTAATGAGTGGGGCCTAGAGCTGCAGCACCTTAATCCGGCTTGGGTGCTGCACGTCGCTGGCTTCATGACTGTCTGTGAGGTCTTCCTCGGGATGGAGTCGCACGTGGATTTCTTTCGGCGGATCTTCACCGGGTGGGCTTTGTCGGAGGGGAAGCCACCTAGGACCGCGCTGGTTGAGCGCTTCGTCCTGCAAAAGAACCTAGTGCATCGGGCTCCTACCCCGCATAAATGAAAGGTCCTAATATGGCTAGATGGGGGTGAATATCCTATTTAAAAATCTACAAATCAACTAGATTAATTTAATTAGTATGACAAATAGCAAAATGCAAACTTGCTCTAGCTCTACAAGGATTGCAAGTCACCTATCCAACAATTCTAGTTGCAATGATTACTAAGCACACAACTTGTAGTGTTACTACTCACTAAGAGCTCTCAATCTTGCTACTCTAAAGAGCTCCACTAGATGAACTTAAAATAACAAAGCAAGCTCTCAATTCTAATTACACTAAAAAGGTTGCTACAACTAGTTTGCAAGAATATAAATGAGTGAGTAGGGTGATTATACCGCCGTGTAGAGGAGTGAACTAATTATAACATGAATACTAAATCAATCACCGGGAGAATACCAAAGGGCAAGAGACAACCAATATTTCTTCTGAGGTTCACATGCTTGCCGACATGCTAGTCCCCGTTGTGTCGACCAACACTTGGTGGTTCGGCGGCTAAGAGGTGTTGCACGAACCTCGTCCACACAATTGGACACCGCAAGAACCTACCTACAAGTGAGGTAACTCAATGACATGAGCAATCCACTAGAGTTACCTTTCGGCTCTCTGCCGAGGAAGGCACAAGTGTATCACCGGTGGCACCGTCGGACTGTCCGCACTCTACGGGCGAACACTCCACCGGTGAAGTTTCTAACCCTTGCTCAAATGTGCTAACCACCAAGTGTATCACCTTGTGCACATGTGTTAGCATATTTTCACAAATACTTTCAAGGGTGTTAGCACTCCACTAGATCCTAAATGCATATGCAATGAGTTAGAGCATCTAGTGGCATTTTGATAACCGCATTTCCATACAAGTTTCACCCCTCTTAATAGTATGGCTATCTAACCTAAATGTGATCACACTCGATAAGTGTCTTGATCATCAAAACAAAATGACTCCTACTATTTATACCTTTGCCTTGAGCCTTTTGTTTTTCTCTTTCTTCTTTTCAAGTTCAAGCATTTTATCATCACCATGCCATCACCATTGTCATGATCTTCGCCATTGCTTCATCACTTGGAGTAGTGCTACCTATCTCATAATCACTTTGATAAACTAGGTTAGCACTTAGGGTTTCATCAATTAACCAAAACCAAACTAGAGCTTTCAGTACACCCCCTGTGACTCCAATCGGGGGTGACACAGGGAATGGTTCTACATTAGAAACCTGGCGGAGGCACCATTCCCGCCGTTCACCGGGAGGAGGCCGAAGAGGTAGGAGAGCTGGTCATGGGGGCCCTCTAGCTGGCAGAACAAGCTGGAGATCATTAAGGCGGAGCTCTAGAAGCTGTTGCAGCACGGCCTTGATGGGGTGCGGGTGTTCCACACCTTTTTCCACTGTCGGGTTGCCCCACTGGTGGAAAGGATGCGGCCGATGTGGCTGTACTCTAGCCCGATGGACCCTAACCACGCGTCACCGGTGGAGTTGGTGAAGGACGAAGTCTAGAGCCGACTTGACCAGGTGCTGCAACTGAATGCCCGGGAGGCCCTTGAAGGAAAGCTCGGACCTCTCCACGTGGGGAAGCTGCCCAATCTGGTATGTTCCCCTTTCCTTATTCCATGTCCCTTTCGATCTTGCTCTCCTATAATTTGACTTCAAGTCATCCATTTCACAGGGACTCATCCGTTATAAATCCTGGCCGCATCTTCTGAAGGGGTCGGGGGGCATGGCTTGACAAGCTGCACTGAAGGAGGCGGCGGTCATGAAGAAGAAGAAGAGAGCTGAGAAGGCTCGGTGAAAGCATGGAAAGGAGATGGAGATTGCCCAGCGGGTGTGGGCCGGCGAGAATCGGAGCGACATCGAGGTGGAGGACCCCGCGGAGGTGGGTGGCGACATGAGCACCTCCAAAGACAAAGGAGGCCGGGATGCCATCGCGATCTTGGTGGAGCATCGCAAGCCTGTGGCCATGTCTACCAGCGGTGGGTGGGATGCAGAGAGGCACAACGATGTTCCCACACCTAGGAAGCATGCTGCAAGCTCGAATGGCATCAGCGAGCGGGAGCCAAAGCAGTCGTGATCGCTGCAGCCTTCGGATGTGTCGCTGGCCTTGTCCCCACCTGCTTCGGGTGCGGTGGGGTAGGCTAGGCGATCAGAAGAGCAGGCTCACACCCCCACATCATCGGGGTCGGCATCGGTGCACGACCCACAATGGGGGATGCCTCACTAGCTTCTCCAGTCGGCGCGCCCTGAGCCGGAGGTCACGGCGACTCGCGGGCTATTCAGGAGTCGGCCAGATCGACTCCCCCCCCATCTGATTTTGATGGGGTTGAGCATCGCCCCACCTCCCATGTAGGAGGAGTGCAAGCCCAGCCTACACTGAGTCACGATGAGCGGTGGCAATCCCAGTGGTGACGATGACGGCTTGGTCAGAGTTGACCCTTATGATCCCTCCCGCACCAGCAGCGACGGAAGAGAGGGGGGAGACCAGGCTCCCTGCCTCGCTTGGCGAAGGGACGCATGGCTCGCCCTCCTAGTTGAAGTTGTCGGGGTCAGGAGGAGACACGGCCAGACCAGAGGAAGAGCAACCACCGGCGGGCCATGAGGTTGAGGAGGTGGAGGTCTGCTGCCCCGGTGAGGTAGGCACCAGGGTGGAGCCACCGGCCATGCTATCGTCGCAGGAGCTAGCGGTGGTCCGATCATTGGCTGGACCTTCCAACGGCTTGGGGGTAGTGTGGCCCTACCCCACGTGACTCGAGGAAGGTGCAGTTCATCCTTCGGGATGAGGAAGAGGTGCAGCTTTGGGACATGCTTGGGGAGAGAGGACTTGCCATGGAGTTCGGTCTCGCACAAACCAGGGTGAAGCTTGATGAGGCCTTGGAGTGGGTCAAGGTTGTCCACCAGATAGTTATGATTAGCCTACCCCATGTCACAAAGGTAAGTTTTCTACATTCATCCTTGACTCCTTGGTCTCTTGCTGGTTGCCTTAGCACGTTGGCTTCCTTCTTTGCGGGGCTTGGAGGAGATGTCGAGCCGCAAGTCCCATTTTCTCTAAGAGGAGCACGCTTGGATGGACTAGGAGGCCGCGGCGCCATGGCGAGTCACCGAGCTCAAGCTCTAGCTAGAGTTCGCCTGCCATGAGTCTCATGACTGGGCGGCTAAGGCGATGGAAGCAGGGGCGGCGGAACTGCTCGTGGTGGAGCGGGCGACTACCGTGAATGGGGACTCGACGCAGCGAAGGTCCACTAGGTGGGGACCAAGGTAGCCCTCTAGAAGTCCCTAGTAGAGATTGAGGCAGCGCTCTAGAGTTCCCTGGAGTCCCTGTAGTCAGAGCGGAATGATCGGTTGGAGGTCGACCAGGAAGTGCTCGCACTCCAGGGGCAGGTGCTAGGAACGGAGGAGTTGAACGCTTGGCTACATGAGCAGGTGACTCGGTAGGAGGAAGGACTCTCCATCCTTGAGAACACATACCTCGGTATGTACCTATTCTGCTTTTTGGTTGATGTCTTGGTTTTTTAACTTGCTTCTGAGCTTGTCCTCCTTCCAAAACTGAGCGGAAGGGTTGGGTCGCTGGAGCGGGACCTGGAGACGACCAAGGTGACGATTGGTTAGAATGCAGAGGCACTGGCCAAGTCCCTTGAAGAGCAATGTGCTCTCGAGGGGGAGCTCAACTAGCTCTACAACATCGCCTAGGTTATTGTCTCAAAGGTGTTCGGGTCGGCGTCGAGCACCAGCATGCCCGCTATCTGACTGGTGGAGGTTCCAGATGAAGTTCGAGCGCTTATCTCCGACGGGATGTTCTATGGGACATCGGGGGTGCTGACTTTGGTGGCAACGCACCACTCAGACCTGGACTTTGCCACCATCTATAGTGGGTACACCAACGGCTAGAGCCCGGATGCCATCCATGCACTCAGGAGAGCTTGCTACCACACGCACATTTGGTGGTAGAGCATGTCTCCACGCAATGGGTGATGGAGGCTCACCGTGTGAGTGCGGCTGAAGGCACGCACTAGGAGGATGTCGCCTAGCCTATGGATGGAGCAAAGCCTGGGTCAGAAGTGAATGTCGCCCCAACTCCGACCGAACCGAGTGTCGCCCCGTCAAAGAGCGAGCAACCCTTATCTTCACCGATCGAGCCGGTAGCTGATGTCACCGGGCAGCCGCAATAGAATGTAAAGTAGAAACAGACAATATGTATAAGGGATAAGTTTGTGGGAGTCCCCGTGTAAACATTTTCATATCCATGAATATATTGACTTTGTTTTGTGATGGAATCACTTTGTGAGGGGAAGCTTGTCTCATCCGTTCCTTATTTTTACCCTAGCATGGCTTTGTTTTTTATTCTTTCTTTTTTCTACCAGCCCATTTAAACCATGGGCTATAACCTTAAGAGCTCGGGCGTGGCCCACAAGGCTCAGCCGCTCGTAACCGTAGGTCATGGCGGGGTGTGATCGGTCGGAATGTTTAAAGCAAAGTTACGTAAGGTAATTAAAGAACAGACTACCCTTTCATTTGGGTAAAAAGGTATTTACCATATGATAGTAAAAAAAAAGAGGTGGTATCGCACCCTCGTGGAGCCCCCGAGTGACCCGGGCCAAAAGTGTTCGGGCCGGGGTGCTTTGTAGGAGCAAACGTTGAATGAAAGAAAGCAGAAAGACCAAATTTTTAAGGGAAGAAACGATGTAGTTGTTCTATGTTCCAAGTGTTGGTGAGAACATCGCCGTTGTCGTCCTTCAGTCAGTAGGCGTCAGGTCGGATCACTTCAGTCACTGTATAGGGTCCTTCCCATGGCAGAGAGAGTTTGTGTTTCTCCTTGGTTGATTGGGTCCTTCGAAGCATGAGGTCTCCAACCTCGAGGATCCTTCCTCTGATTTTCCTCTCATGGTACCTGCGGAGAGTCTGCTGGTAGTGAGCAGAGCGAATGACGGTCGTCTCATAGGCCTCCTCGAGTAGGTCGACTGTGTCTTGTTGAGCCTCTGTGGCTCGGTCATGGTCGAAGGCCTTCACTCTTGGGGCACCATGGTCGAGGTTGGAGGGTAGCACTGCTTTAGCTCCATGGGCCAAGAAGAAGGGTGTGAACCCTATGGATCAGTTCGGGGTCGTTCTTAGGCTCTAGAGGATCGCTAGAACCTCTACAACCCATTGCCCGGTGTACTTGTTAAGTTAGTCAAAGATACATGGCTTTAGTCCTTGGAGGACCATGTCATTGGCTCGCTCGACCTGACCATTAGTACGCGGATGTCCGACCGAGGCCCAGCCGATCCTAATGTTGTATCCATCACTAAAGTCTAGGAACTTCTTCCTAGTGAAGTTAGTTCTGTGGTCAGTGATGATATAGTTAGGAACACCAAACCGGTAGCTGATGTCAAGGAAGAATTTGACCGCCTCTTCCGAGCAGATGTCGATGATGGGCTTGGCCTCTATCCACTTGGTGAATTTGTCGACCACTACGAGTAGGTGAGTGAAGCCGCCCGAGCTCTTTTTGAGGGGTCCTACCATGTCAAGGCCCTAGTCCATGAATGACTAGGTGATGGGAATGGTTTGGAGCTTCTATGCTGGCAAATGAGTTTGTCGAGAGTAGAACTGACATCCTTCACACCTGCGGATGACCTCCTCTGCATCTTGTAGCGCAGTGGGCTAGTAAAAACCTTGGCGAAAGGCTTTTCTGACCAGCGACCTTGGGGTCACATGATGTCCGTAGATTCTAGCATGGACCTCGAGGAGGAGCTACTTGCCTTGGTTGGTAGGGACGCACTTCATGAGCACTCCTGATAGACTTTGTTTGTAGAGTTCATTACCGATCGCGATGAATGTCTTAGCATGTCGAGCAATCCATCACGCTTCATTCCTTTCGGGTGGGAGAACCTTCTTGAGGAGGTATGTGAGTAGTGGTGCTCGCCAGTCGCCTTGATTGAGTGCTACCACGACGACGTCAGTGGGTGTCATCGTCATGGCGGCACCAGGGTCGAAGCCCCCGAGCACTGGGTTGGCATCGGGGTGTGTCTGGATTAGACCTTCTAGGATGCAGATAGATGGTTCATGAAGATTGTTGATGAAGACCTCGTCCAGAGATGGATCCTGCCTGGTAGCCAATTTTGCGAGAAAATCGGCGGCATCGTTGTCCTTTTAGGGGACATGGTGTAGCTCTATCCCCTAGAATTTGTTCTCGAGCTTGCATACCTCCTGGCAGTATGCTGCCATGAGGGGGCTTTTGCAAAAGGACTCCTTCATGACCTGGTCAATGACTAGCTCCAAGTCACCACAGACATAGAGCCACGTAGCGCCAAGCTCGATGGCGATGCGTAGTCTGTTGATGAGGGCCTCATATTCCACAGTGTTGTTTGAGGCCAAAAAGTGGAGGCGGATTGCGTAGCGGAGCCTACTCCTGTCTAGGGAGATCAGAACCACTCCAGCCCCTGAGCCGAGCCCCATTATGGACCCATTGAAGTACATCATCTAGTACTCATGGGTGACGTATGGGGTCGGGAGCTGGACCTCTGTCCATTCTGTGACAAAGTACCTGAGAGTTGGAGACTTAATAGCAGTGCGAGGGATATACCTGATGTCGTTTCCCATTAGCTCGAGTGCCCACTTGGAGATTCATCTCGCAGCATCGCGATTGTGGATGATGTCTCCGAGCAGGTATGAAGTGACGACCGAGACTTCATGGTCGGTGAAGTAGTGTAGGAGCTTCCGGGCCACCATCAACACGGCGTATAGGAATTTTTGCACCTAGGGTATCAGACCTTAGGGTCAGTGAGTACCTTCCTAACTAAGTATATGGGTCGTTGGACCTTAAGGTGGTGTCCTGGCTCCTCCCTTTTGACAACTATGGCGGCGCTCACCACGTGGTTGCTTACCGTGACGTAGAGGAGGAGGCGTTCTCCCCATTCGGGGGCAACGAGGATTGGGGCTAACGTCAGTGATGCTTTGAGGCTCTTTAAAGCCTACTGTGCTTCCTTGGTCCAGACAAGAGCATCCGTCTTTTTAAGAAGTTTGTAGAGAGGCATCATCTGTTCAACGAGCTAGGAGATGAATCGGCTCAGGGCGGCCAAACAGCCAGTGAGCCTCTATACGCCCTTGACGTTGTGTATAGGGCCCATGCTACAGATGGCCGTGATTTTTTTTGGCAATGCCATGTTCAGACATGATGTATCCAAGCAGCTTCCCCTTTGGAACCCTAAAAACACATTTTTTGGGATTCAATTTGATGTTGAACCTTCAGAGGTTCATGAACATTGCAGCCAAGTTTGTGATCAGGTCACAACCTTGAGCCATTTTGACCACTATGTCATCAACATAGATGGCGATTGTTGGTTTTGGCCGCTTGACTTGGTTAGGCTGATCGAGCGGGTCGATTTGATCGGTGAAGCACTGCTGCATGCACCGTTGATAGGTGACGCCAGTGTTCTTCAAACCAAAAGGCATGATTATGTAACATTACGAACCATACGGAGTGATGAATGAAGTTGCGAGCTGGTCAGACTCTTTCATCGTGATCTGGTGATAGCCTGAGTAGGCATCCAGAAAGGAGAGGATTTCTCATCCTGAGGTGGAGTCGACTATCTGGTCTATCCGTGGTAAAGGAAAATGGTCCTTTGGACATGCCTTATTGAGGCCAGTATAATCAATACACATTCTCCATATCCCGGTCTTGTTTTTAACAAGAATAGGATTGGTGAGCCAATCGGAGTGGTATACCTCTTTGATGAATCCGGCTGCCAGGAGTTTGGCGACCTCCTCGCCTATGGCCCTACACCTCTCGTTGTGAAAGCGATGGATGCATTGCTTTGCGGGTTTTGAGCCCAAGATGAGGCATAGTGTGTGCTTGGTGACCTCCCGCAGTATGCTTGGCATGTCGAAAGGTTTCCATGCAAAAACATCATGATTGGCGCGTAGAAAGTCGGCGAGCTCATATTCCTATTTGGCCAGGAGTTGGGTCCCAATCCGCACCATCTTGGTAGGGTCAGTTGGGTCAATCCCCATCGCCTTAGTTTCCTCGAGCGGGCGGAAGGCAGTCGAGGAGGTTGACTTGTTGCAGTCCAAGACTGCTAGGGTCGACAACTCCCTGAGCCATGGGAGCTCGGATGAGTTGATGACGGTAGTGGCGAGCTTGTAATGCTCACGGTCGCACGTGTAGGCATGCGAAAAGGTGCTACCTATAGTGATGATGCCGTTCGGTCCCAGCATCTTCAGCTTCAGGTAGGTGTAGTTGGGGACCGCCATAAACTTGGCATAGCATGACCGCCCCAAGATGGTGTGGTAAGACCCCAGGAAGTCTACCACCTCAAAGGTAAGAACCTCCGAGCGGAAGTTGGCTCAGTCGCCAAATGTGATGGGCAGGTCGATCTGCCTGAGCGGGTATGCCTGTGTCCCTAGGATCACGCCATAGAAAGGAGAGCTCACTAGGCAAATCTCTGACCAGGGGATGCACATGGCGTCGAGGGTGTCGATGTAGAGAATATTGAGGCCACTGCCTCCATAAATCAACACCTTGGTGAGGCACTTCTTGCGGACGATGGGGTCGACGATGAGCGGGTAGCGACCTAGTCTGGCGATGTGGGAAGGATGATCCCTCTGATCAAAGGTGATCAGAGATTCTGACCAGTAAAGAAAGGTGGGGACGGCTGTCTCGGCGACGCATGCCTCTTTGTAGCGCACTTTGTGTTGGCGCTTGGAGTAGATGGCATCGGATCCCCCGAAGACCATGATGCATTCCTTAGGGTCAGGAAAGTCATCCCCATCCTTGCCCGCCACGCTTCCTTTCCTTGCTGCTACCTCCTTGCCCTTTCCTTCTTTCTGCCCACCGGCCTGTCGTAGGAAGCGCTTGAGGAGCTCGCAGTCCTTATAGAGGTGCTTGACAAGGTAAGTGTGATTGGTACATGGGCTATCCATGAGTGTTGGGTTCATAAACCCGAGGTCCCTCATGGATCGGCTTCCTAGCAAAGGCTTCGCCCAACATGCGACATTGTGAATGACACGCAACTCCTAGGCTGGCCTAAAAATCCTAAACTACAGGCCAGAAGGGCAATCCAAATCTCCCACTGGAAGGCCTAGCCGAGGAGGAACGACGCCCGCTTCCGACTCCGGCCCACCTCTCCTACCGGAAGAAGAACATCGCTCGCTTCCGACTCCAGCCTGCCTCTAGACGGCCTCTCTGACCGGAAGGCCTGGCCAAACACCACTTCTGACTCCAACTCATGTCTCCGACCGGGGATGCACCGAACCCCTGCTTATAGCTCCTTTTCGACTGGCGCAATCAGAGCCAACTAGGACCAACCGACCAGGGACGCCCGCTCGATAAGGACCAGGAAACGGACAAAGCAAGTAAGGTAAGGCACTCAAGTCAACCACAAGACCGAGGACCATACCCTGTACACCTACAGGATAGGACAGTACTGATAGGACATGTCGAAAGAGTGCCCTGCAACCTTCTAGACATGTTAGAACAGTATTGTGGGCGTCGACATTTTACCCCACAGTGTTGTGGGTGCTCGCAACAATTGCTAGATCGGATGAGCATGGTAAAACCCCTTGCATGCCTCTAGACATCAACAGTATGGCAGGCACCGACGTCTGCCATACTAGAAGAAGACGACACAACCTCCTACATGCATCTGACATTAATAGTGTTGTGGGCGCCTACAATCATCTTATACTCGATGGCATGGGCAACAAGACGTAGCATATGTACACTCTCTCCCTCTCACTTGTAAGGTCATCCCCTTCATCTATAAAAGGGGATGCGCTCTTTCCCAAACAGACAGATCGGTCAAGTTCACTAGCACACAGCAGAACGACTAGGTTCAAACCTCGAGCACACGCTCAAACACTTAGCGCATAGCGGAGCTCCAGTCGCTCTCGGCCCTTCAGACCGGCCAGACCTCTTGTACCCCCTATCTTTCTCCCTTTCGTTTGTAACCCCACAGCAAACTTTGAGCACCTAGACTCAGGAATAAAGTCACCGACTGACTCAAACTTGACGTAGGGCACATTGCCTGAACTAATATAAACCCTATGTCATTGAGTGCTAGGCCACCTCCGATCACAACGTACAGCAAAACTACAAATATTTATGTGTTGGTCACTTTCTGCACCGACAATGAGCTTATCGAAGTGATCAGGCTAGCCCTACTAGGGCTGCTTGCCAACGCGATCGGCCATGGCGACCAACGCGGAGTTTGTCTATCGGCGTCAATCCTTCTTGTTCTTTTTGCCCCTCTGTGTGAAGAGGCCTTCGTCTTGATCCTCACGCTTGGCCTTGCCCTTGTCTCGGCCTCCATTGAAGACTGCTCCAACCGCCTCCTCATCGGAGGTGTGGTTCGTGGTGACGTTGAGCAGGTTGTGGGTGGTACGGGGCTTCAGACAGCCAAGCTTGTGAATCAAAGACTCATAGGTTGTCCCAGAGAGGAACATGCTAATGACGTCTGCATCGATGACATTAGGGAGAGAGTTGCATTGTTTTAAGAACCTATGGATGTAATCCTGTAGGGACTTAGTGGGCTCCTGCTGGCAGCTCTTGAGGTCCCAGGAGTTCCCAAGGCAGACATACGTCCCCTAGAAATTCCCGACGAATATCCTCTTGAGGTCCACCCAGTCGTGGATGTTGTCGTGAGGGAGGAATTCGAGTCATGCTCGAACATGTTCCCCCACATAGATAGGGAGGTACTGAATGATGAAGTGGTCATCATCCACTCCTCCGGCTCGGTAGGCGAGCTGAAAGTCTTCGAGCCATATACTAGGGTTCATCTCCCTAGTATACTTGGCAATGTTGGTAGGTGGTTGGAAGCGCTATGGGAACGGCGCTCTCCGGATGCGTCGGCCAAAGGCCCATGGTCCCGGCCATCCGGGCTAGGACTCCGATCGTCGGGTCGGTGACCATGCCTAGGGTGCGTCTCACTGGTCCCCTTGATGGTCCGACCGAAGCCCATGCTGCCCACCCTCACCGTCACCCAATGGACGTCATCGTCATGCTAGGCCTAACGCCGGTTATTGATGACGCTGCGAGCGTCTTGGTTCGGCCTGAGGCGCTCGCGCATAGGTGGCCGGTGTGGAACGGACATCGGGTCAGGTCATGGCGTAGCTATGGCATCCTGTTCTGTGCCCAGCGGCTGTAGCGGTGAGCGGATGGAGCGATTCATTAGGTGCGTCCCCGCTCCCCTGGTGGGAAGAGAGATCGTGAGTAAGTGTCGGGACACGAAGCTCTCCGCCTGTTGAACGGCGGTGGTTTCCACCTACGCCCGGAGGTTTCGGTGGACCGCCTGCTCCTAGGGGTTGACAGGCTCTGGTAGGCCGCGTAGAAGTATCACCGTAGCGGCGATGTTCTGGCCAGCTCGAGCGAATTGTGGGGGATCGTTCCCCCCGTCCATAATGTTGCGCTGGACCTGGTGGGCGTGACCCTAGGCGCCGCTCGCCGGGTCACGCGCATGGGGCACAGCGTGCTACGCCGAGCGCACCGGCACAGGTATCAGCTAGTTCTACCGCCTTTGTCGTAGCTCCTCACCATGCTCCTACACACATGCGAGGGCCTCCACGTGAGGGTCTGGAGGGGTGTGGGTCTATAGAGACTCTGTCACCACCGATGGCTATCCCGAAGCATTTGCCATAGCGTACTCCTAGGACAGAGGGAGGCTGGGTGCCATGACGTCGCCGATGCTAGAGCCGTCGCTCTCAACATCATCATCCATGAGGTTGTGTAAAGAGGCAGGAGCATAGCTCACCATCCCCACTAATTCGGATGTGAGAGGGGGCGGCGCCAGCACCTCTCGGAGCCCCTATGCGTACGCAACCACAGGGGATGAGAGGCCGTAGGGGAACCAGTCGTATGGCGGTCGCGGCAGGGACAATGGGGTCCCTCTAGAGAGTCGGCGGGAAATATGAAAAAGCGAGTAAAGAACAGTATGTATGTTACTCATAGTGGGGTTTGAGCCCAGCGTGGGCTCGGAGCGAAGCGCGGGCACCTCGTCAGAGGGGTCACCGGATGGCCTGGAGCTACCGGAGGGCGCTCCTCCTCCGATGGGCACCGGGACAAGTGCTTCCTCACGGAGGTGAAGCACGTCGAGCTGTTTGACGATGAAGTCTAGGCTTCCGAAGAGGAAGGCCTGGAACGGCTCGAAGACGGGAGGAACCCACATCCCAACAGGTGGGAGTGTGGAAAACTCCAGCGAGCCGAAGCGAGTTGTTTCGCTTGAACCCACCATGCCGAAGATGGCAGAAAGGTGGGGCCATCCGATGACCAAAAGCGTGAACGTACAGCGTTCTCCCCATGGACGGCGCCAACTGTCGGTGCGAAAAGCGGCCAACACGTAAGTATTTATAGTTTTGCCGTACGTTGTGATCGGATGTGGCCTATCACTCAATGACACAGGGTTTATACTGGTTTAGGCAACGTGCCCTATGTCTAGTCTGAGTTGGTCGAAGACTTTATTCTTGAGCCTAGGTGCTCAAAGTTTGCTGTGGGGTTACAAACGAGAGGAAGTAAGTTGGGGGTGTAAGAGGTCCGGTCGGACTCTGAACCGAAGGGCCGAGAGTGACGGGAGCTCCTACGTGCACTAAGTATTCTGTCATTGGAAGGTCCAAAGCTAGCAGAAAGTGAGTCGGAATGATCCGTCTGTTGTTTGTTGGGATCGACTATGTGAATCGTTGGTTGTTCGAATCGTCCCTCCCCCTTTTGGAGAGAGCGCATCCCCTTTTATAGATGAAGGGGACAGCTTTACAAGAGAGAGTGTGAGAGAAAGGGAGTGTGCATGTGTTTCTAGTCTTGTTGCCCATGTCGTCGGGTATAAGGCGGTTTGTCGGCGCCCACAATACTGTTGATGGTTGGATGCATGAGGTCGGTTCCACTGGGTTCTTCTGGTATGGCAAATGTCGACGCCAACCATACTGTGGGTCAAATATCGGCGCCCACAACACTGTTGGTGTTCTGACTTATCTAGAAGGTTATAAAGTACCCTTCTGATATAACCTAACAGCACTGTCCTACAGGTGTGCAGGGTACGGTCCTTGGTATTGCGGTTGACTAGAGCACCCCGTCTTACTTGCTCTGTCCGTTTCCTGGGTCCTTACCGAACGGGCGTCCCCGATCGGTCGTTCCCCAGTCAGCTCCGGCCTCCCGGTTGAAGAAGAGCTGTAAGTAGAGGTTCAGTGTATTCCCGATCGGAGAAGCGGGTCAGAGTCAGAAGCGAGCATCGACCTCTCCTTTGCTAGGCCTTCCGGTCGTAGAGGCAGGCCGGAGTCGGAAGCGAGCGTCGTTCCTCTTTGGCCAGGCCTTCCGGTTGGAGAGGCGGGCCGGAGTCGGAAGCGAGCGCCGTTCCTCCTCGGCTAGGCCTTCCGGTCGGAGAGGCGGGCCGAAGTCTTCTTGGTTGGACCTTCCGGTCGGAGAGGCGGACCGGAGTTGGAGGCGAGCGTCGTTCTTCCTTGGTCAGGCCTTTCGGTCGGAGACTGGATCGCCCTTTTGGCCTGTTGTTAGGTTTTTTGGGCCGGCCCAGAAGTTGCGCGTCGTTCGCAACGTCGTCTGTTGGGCCGAGCTTTTGCTAGAAAGCAGGTCCATGAGAAACCCTGGGTTTATGAACCCGATACAAAGTAGTCATCTCATTCTCACAAAAAATAGGGGTTAAGCCTGTCCTAACAGTTGCCTACTCTCTCGAAGTGCACATCTTGCCTTTCGAGTAGTCAATTGATTTTAAATTCAACTATATCCGTTAAAAGAGTATTTTAATATTTATATCTCTAAATACGTTTGCTATACTTACATAATTAATTCAGTAATATTTATTCAATATCATAGAAAAGTACTTTTACGCATTTGACTAAGCTTGAGATCCTCGTTAACTTCACAGAAAAACAAGAAGTGTACTTGTGTTTCAACCGAAGGAGCAGACAGATTCTAGGGCCGCATGCCCGCATGCACTTCGACTCTACAAATCTTACGGTAAGGTTAGCGTCCCAACGTCTAGACGAACGCTCTGCTCTGCCTCATCTGCTTGGATTCACGAGCTGCCCGTGCCATCTCCGTTAAGCACGCACGCGGGACCGTCCACTCCGTCCGCATGACTTGCCCCTACCCCCGGCTCAATCCCCGCGGACCGCGTCGGACTCCTCTGCCGAGGAATCGCGTGGGCCTCTTCCACAATCCACACTGACGGTCGCATAGCCTGTGCCTCCTCCCCGCGTCGGTGGCCGCGGCCTGGCCCCCCGCCGCCTTAATCCTCACGCTCCTCCGCCCCTGTCGCAATTGCTTGCTGAGGGGAGCTCGCACCCCTTGTCGATACCAACGTCGGTGGTCTGCACTTGCAACATGAAACACTTGTTGCAATGTACGACTAAAAATAGACAAAACATTTGGAACATACGCTTGCAACATATGTGTATTGTCACTGCAATATATGCAACATCCAGATAAAACACTTGCAACATACGTCTGAAACAGATTAAATATTTTGATAGACGCTTGCAATATACTTATGAAACACTTACAATATATACAACATCTGAATCTACTTTTGCAACATCCATATGAAATACTTGCAACGTGTCTCTCAAATATCTAAACCACGTGAAACATATGTCTGCAGCGTGTGCTTATTCCTGTCGTGGTGTTTTCGGCCGACCGCGGGAGACGACGCCTGGCCGATGACGACCTTCTCCTGATGGCATCGGATGAGGGTGGTGGCGCATGTGGGGATACTATATTTTTTTTAGAGAGTGCGCGTCCGGAAGGAACAACATTATCGCAAATCTTATGACCCAAGCAGTGCAGGCGAGACGTGTGATAGATTGGGGTGGGATCAGGCCAAACCAGTACGAACAGGTTTTCAGCATAAACAGCGTTTTCCATCAGCCCCGTGCAGCGCAAGGGACCCAGCCAACCAGCGTCTTGTCGTAAACCCGATGCGGTTTCTGGATGGATAGGTGTGTGTGATTTGAGTTGTCCCTCGGTCCGGTCCATGTCTGTATACTGTAGCCTGTAGGTGGCCATGAACAGCTATCTAGCGTTGTCTTTCTTGCTTGCAGCCGCAAAACTCTCGATCAACAGGCGTAATCTAGTCTCGAAAGTTGAAAACGCGCGCCTCCCCTGAACCTGCATGACCTAGGCCGTTAGGCGCTTAGGCCAGTCCAGAGTCAGTGTTCTTTCTTTCTTTCTTTCGGAAAATATAGCTGATGATCTCGCCTGTTCGGCTGGTATTAAAGTTGACTAATAAACCAATTGAAGCTATTTTGTTGTGAAAAAAAAATACTGTAGAGTTAATAAGCCGACTGATAAATTCAAGCGAACAGGCCCGCCTGCTTCAACAAAATTCGGTTGCCGTCGGCGACACATGCATGCTGTTGTTTCGGCATGCACGTACGTAGATTATAAACTCAGTAATAACGTTTTCTACTGTCCCTTTCCCTTCTCCACATTGCTGCTGCTCCATCCAACAGCCAACATCACCGTGGAGACCCGGCTAGCTCCCTCTGCTCCCTGCTGTGCGAACGGGAACTTGTGCCTTGGACAAACATTCCCGTCGTCAATTCGACCGCCACGAATAAAGATATCGCACACGCAACTCAGGCCGGGCAAGGAGCAAGGTCACCGGCTGACTTGGCCAACAACAAACAACGATCCTGCATGCTGCTCGTGGACACAAATTATTAGCGCCTAAAGTATACTACTCCAAAGTCCAAACTGTCGCTGTTGGTGCATCCGATCCTACGCGCCAGCCGTGGGGAACTTTCAGAGAACCATAACTCTGCTGCTGCCGGTTTTTCTTTCTTTTTCCACGGAACTGCTACTACTTGCCAACTGCTTGTGGTGCAGCAGGACCGCTAGGAGACAAAGGGCTTGCTCTAGCTACTGCTACCGCTAGGCGACACTCCTCTGGCGGCTGGAGGCCTGGCTGGGCTGATGAGAATTCTTTGTTCCCAAGTGATGGCGCACGCCGGCACGCGTCTGCGTCATGCACTGGTATATGTATGGTATGCAACCAGTTAAAGCTCGTGCGAAGCGCTTGCTCAGTTTGTTAATGGCTTCGCTGATCTCGGGCCTCAACAACTCCACGAGCTAGCTAGGTGCCAGCTGATACGACTACGCAAACTAGCTACTAGCTGGCTAGCCTACGCCGTTCGTTCGAGGAGGAAGCTAGAAGACGACAAACTAACCAAGCGATCGAATGGCTGGGCCTTGCGTGTTCTGTGCTGGCATTGGCAATATTATTCCCCGACGCTGTTCGCTATCGATGGTGCCGATTCTCTCGGATTATTTTTTTTAGCGGTGTTAGGCTGGTATGAAATTTTCACTGTTTAGGTTGAAAATACTGTTTATATTAGAATGTTGCGAAAAAAAAATACTACTTCGACTAAAAAAAAAGCTAAACAAGCCGGCTTCTTGCTCAGCCGAAATAGCTCGACGCCTTTCGTGCGCTTTGCTTGATAACCCAGCACCACCGTGATCCCACTTGATTTGCCAGGACGACGACCGTGTTCCGGCTGGCCGGGAGATGCGTGACGCCTTCCGTGCGCTTTGCTGGTTGGCGGCTAGCATGTCTCCGACGATTTTTTTTTTATTTCTAACATTTTTTTAACTATTTTTAAATGTAACATTGTTTATTTTTTTCTTCTTTAAAACTAACACTTTTGGTCGCGCCTATTTCTAGGGCGCGACGAAACAACGCTTTCACGCCATGCATGGCGGCGCGGAAGAGGTGCGTACATGGCAACGTTCTGGCCCGCTGGTCGCTGACGTGGCAGGCCTCGCCGCGCCACCGATCTGGGTGCGGCTGTGACGCGTCATTCGTCAGGGCGTGGCAGAGCGAAATAGAGGCCCACGGCCTAGTCCCTTTCCTCCCTCTATGTTTCACTCCGTGCCGTCCAGCCCCTGCCGCCGCCCCTCCAACGCCGGCTCCCTCTCTCCCTTGTCTCCCTCTCTCAGTCCCTCCCTGTCCCCACTGCACCGCCGCCCCTCCCCGTTGCCGGCGCAGCCTCCCTCTCTCCCTCTCTCCCCATCCTCTTCCTCCCCTGGCACCCCCCTGTCCTTAACCCTCCTCCAACTTTGGGCGTAGAAGAAGCCCGCCGCCGGTCGTCGGCTCGTCGCCTTAGGTGGATTGGGGTGATCCTCTTGCCGCCGGCCGACCATTCCCACTGTGGTTTGTCGAGGTAATCCTCCTGTGCATTTGTTGCTTCAATAGAATTGTTGTTAGCTAGGGTTAGGATTTAAAATTAGTCAATGAAGTTAGTAAAGTTAGCTAGATAGGTATAGTTAGTGAAGTTAGTTAGTATAGTTGGTTAATACAGTTAGTTAGTATTGTTAGTATAGGTACTAATATTGGTTAGTGTATTTAGTATAATTAGTTAGAATTGTTGTTATAGGTATTAATATTAGATTATTTAGTTTTCTTAGTTAGTATAGGTATGAATACTAGATTAGTTAGTAGGCACGGCGATTTCGATGACTTGATGAAGTTTCTTGTAATGCTTTTGTAGATGGATTGTTGTGTCAGAGTTTTTACGGAGGAAGTGTTAGGAGAGAAGATGGTATGTTTGAGGATATGGAAGAATAATTGGAATGGTTTGATGAACCTCCTATCTTAAATGACCTTTGTGTCTGTTTGAATACAAAGTTTGGTGGTGATTCCACACTGAATGGGAGGTTTGATACTAGAAAAGACTAGGGCACACTATGTCCTGATGCCCTTGCGCGACCCTGCTCACTGGTCCCGCTACAATAGAATGCTCCAAGGTTCCAATGTATCCATGGCTAAAGTGGTGGTGGAGAATGGATACAGGATGCAGGGTATCCAGGACGGGCCATTCATTGACAGTATTGGAGGCAATGAACAGGAATTATGGGTCGAAGGAGAAGCAACTCAGGGTAACATGGATTTGGACGATCAGTTGACGCAGGAGCAGTTTCATTTAACTCTAGTAGGTTGTATAAGCAATGACTTTGATATGAACGAGTTTGAACGGGAAGAGGAGGAGGACAGGATCGATGATGTAGTTAGCAGTGATTCAGACGATTCTGATGATGACAAAGAAGGTACAGATGCTATGCCAGTACTGGTTCATACTATGCCATTACTAGTACCAACTGAGGTACTTCATGCTATGCCAGATCATGGTAGACTAGTCACATATTTGCCAGATGATGGTACCCCTTATGATTCATGGGATAGAATTAGCGAAGCACAGCAGTACGTTCCACCACCACCTTACATAGCGACAGAGCTTATGCAACTGAGGTCGATGAACGTACCTTTCAGTGGCGTTCTAAACTATAGGGATGTCAGCATGACGGATATGACAGTTTGTGACACCGGTCTGCAGATGTGTAGGAAATCAATATATGACCATGAGAATGAAATCCTTAGCAAGGGGATGATATTCAATACAATGTCAGAGATAAAGTTGTTCCTTTAGGACTATGCTGTGTATCACCATAGGTCGTACACCGTCACTCATTCGGACCAGGAGTTGAGGTACCACGTCATATGCAAAAATGGTTGTATGTGGAGGTTAAATACACGAAAGAGACAAAGTGATGGCAAGTGGAGGATAAGTAAAGTGGTCCAACCCCACACTTGCCTATCAAATAAGGGGAAGGAAAATCATCAGCAGTTCACTACATGTTACCTTGGTCGTCGTATATTGGGGCTCGTTGATGACAATAACGATATTTTAGTGTCTTTGTTACAACAGTCCATATCCGGATTCATTAATTATGATGTGAAGTACGGAAAGGATTGGCATGCTAAGTAAATTGCCCTGACGATTCGTTAGGGGTAGCTGGGAGAAAGCGTACAATAGGGTACCCCGAATATTATGTGCAATGCATTACTACAACACTAGCTTGAAATGGTTTGTAGACACCGGAGGGATGTATTTCAAGGACCCTTTGAGGCATGTCCTCCATCGTGTGTTTTGGTCATTCGCGCAGACGCAACATGCATTCTAGTTTGTCGACCAGTTGTACTTGTTAATGGCACTTTCCTGACCGAAAAGTACAGGGGCACCTTGATGATAGTTGCTGCTATTGATCCGGAGGACCAGATAGTACCCATGGCTTTTGCTTTGGTAGAGGGAGAGAACAATAAATTGTGGTCATGGTTCATGCGGCTTCTACGTGTACAAGTGCTTGGCCCATCTCGCACTATATGTTTGATCTCGGACCGTCACATAGGGATTCTTAATGCTGTAGATGAATATATCGATGGGTTCCCGCCTCTAGTGCATAGATGGTGCATGCGACACTTTACCGCTAATTATTGGCGGCGTCAGAGGAAGAAGGAGGTTTGTGACAAGGTAAAGGCTCTATGTTATGTACGTACAGAGCACCAGTTTAAGGAGACAAAGAGAGAACTAGACAAGATAGTCAATGAAGCGGGCAAGGCCTGGTTAGAGGCCTAGATGGAACAGAAGGCTAAGTGTGCATTAGCATATGACAAGGGCGGTTTCAGGTATTGCATCATGACCACCAACTTGTCATAGTCTTTCAACCGTGTATTCAGAGGAGTTCGATCGTTGCATGTGTATGGAATTGTTGGGTTCTCATTTCAGAAGTGCAACGAATATTTTATCAAGAGGTGGGAACTTGCCCAGAGGAATATAGCTGAGCATTGGCGATTTGGAAAGGACGGAACAAAACATTTGAGGATGTAATTGACGACGACTCAGAGGAAGATGTCATTGAAGATGTGTACGACATTGCCACTAGGGAGGAGACACAACCACAGAGAGCCCCGCTACAGAGATACATGGTAAGATACTCAAATGCTATAAATTGTTATCCATTTGGCATTTACTAAGTGTACTAAAATGGTCCAACCTCGTTTCAGTACCTAGGCCACATAATTATCAAGGTTGTCTAATGAAGCAGCGTTTCAACTTCACGAGTCTATAGGGCAAGGGTCAGGCGTTCTACAGGCTTTTGTGGAGGTACATAGAAAGTTGTCTATTATGAAAATGTTTGTTTAGTCTCTACGCGCTTGGTGAATAATTTTTCTTTAACCTATGTTGATGCAGAAAGTGAAGAAGAGCTGTAGGAAGCTAGCTCAAAAGTTGAGCTGCATGGATACTTCGTGGGAGAAACCCCACTACTCGACGTGGTCGGGTGGCGTGGCTTCAGCTTCTTTGAGGACACCAGCTAGTTCTTCTAAGCCGATGATAGGTGCGACTTCCGCTGTGCATACACCACCCCACCATAGCGCTAGGAAGGGCCTTGCAGAAGAGGACGACGAGGACAACGAAGACGATGACTACACCCAGGCTTCCACATACACCACCACCAACGGGACCCTTGGCGCACAGATGAGATTGGCATGTCTTAGCCAGGTGGTGCCCTGCTTGGTATCCAAGGGGACGAGCAGGTACTAACAAAGCTACATTTTTTGAATACCTAGCGTGTATGAACTAACAATGCTAAAGATTATAACTAATATTTCCTGTCTTATACTTGCAGGGTCCTAGTGACGCGCACCAGTTGCACCGATAGCCCCGCCAACACGACCACACGGACGTTGGGTACACTCCTAATGTGTTGCTTACAAATTCGAAGAGACAGAGATGTCCAAGGTACCCATTCACTCCTAGGACGTAGGGTCTAGGTTAGCATAGTCCATGTTTTTTTATAAGTTTCCTGAATTGCAAAACTTGTTGTCTTGTCTCCTTACTTAACCTTGTGACGATAATGTAGGTATACTGTCAACAAGGCCTTCAGATGCTCAAGATCTTGAAGGATCATGTCAGCAAGAGGTTCATCCTTCATGCCTTTGCCTTATTTTGGAGTAACCCAAATTATGTACTAGTTCCACTTGTGGTTCACGAACTCCGGACCAACTTGTAACCTTAATTAAGTCATTAACTTAATGTATCGATGAACTTATGTATGCAAATCATGTCGGACGAATTATGTTGAACTTATGTCAAACGAAGCTTATCATGTGCAAAACTGTTGACTTTATGTATTCATTGATGAACTTGGTCCACTAAGTTGCCTCATGTCCAAATCTATTTAAACTGCGTCGAGCCAGGCGTAGCTACGTCAACTATGTATCGATAAAGCGGTTCGACGCTGCTGCTTGGGCAGGTTCTGCTCGAAAAGGCGTACAGGTGTTGCCGCGCCATGCCTGATGGCGCGTCAACTTGCCACGCCACCAGCCATGGCACGTCGGCCTTGCCGCACCATAGCCCATGGCGCGTCAACCTTGTCGCGTCGTCCTCCGTGGCGCAGCAGAAGCTGGTACAAAGCCGCAACAAATGAGTAACTACATGTCATCGTTTCTTTTTAACAAAGAACATATTCTATAAAAACAAAGCTTATACGACTTGGTGCGGTCTTCAAGAATATATTTTGCCTATATTTTCTCTTATATTATATAATTTATACGAACAAAAGTTAGATCATTAGAAATTATTTCTAAATACAAATATAAGTTAATTACTTTCATAATTCAAACTTTTGATATAATTAGGCTAATTATTAGTCAAACATAATAAAATTTGAATTTTAAAATACGTGCATGCCTTATTTTCAGGGACTGAGGGAGTAGCTATGTAACGTTCAGCAAGGAACATCTTTACACTATATTTTTTTGTGGCGAATGACAACACAACGAAAGTTACATGGTACAATGTTCATTATATGGGTACAATACATCAATAGTTCAAATAAAACACAAGACATCACAATGAAAGTTCTAGTACAATACAATATTGTTCATTACTAAAGCATGGACATCCTCTGTCAGAAACATACTAAGTAAGCAACTCATCATCCGAGTACTAATCCTCTACCACAACCTCGTTGTTGTGGCTAGACTCACCTGCATTGCCCTGATCTGCCTGTTGCCTATAGTAAGAAGCCTCAGCTTCATCTATGGCCTGAGACAAGAACACGTTCTCCTCCGCCTCGTTCATGTGGCTAGGCTCACCTGCATTGCTTAGATCTGCCTGTCACCTGTAGTAAGCGGCCCCTGTGGCTTGAGAGAAGAACGCGTTCTTATCCTCCTCCGCCTGCAAGCCCGCCTCTGCTAGAGCGATGAGCTCGCTCAGTCTGTCAGTGTTGTCCTTATCCTTCTCTGCCTACAAGATCGCCTCCGCTAGAGTGATGAGATCGCTCAACCTGACAGTGTCGTCCTTATCCTCGTCCCCCTCATTGTCCAACACAATCGGAGATAGAACGCTATGACCTGCTCGCGTTATGTGCTCATGTAACTTCTTTTCCACATACCTTGCACGGGCCACCTCTGTGGCATGCTCCCCGCTGCATCCAATCCCTTCATGTATAAAATACAATAAGTTAGCAACGCGATTATATTACATATAAAAGCAGGCAACGAAAAAAAATAAGGCTTCCAATGACTCACTTGCACATAATGCAGCAACATGGTCGTTCAAGACCTGCATCTGTACTCTTTCCTCCTCCATTGCAGCCTTCCTTGCCCTCTCCTCCTCTAACGCCCTCCGTCTCTCCAACCCCCCTTTACCAAGCCTGACACCGACCGGATTACGAATACCGCTCTATCTAGCAAACTCATGCATGTCCTTCTTCCACTGTTTAACGAACAGGTCGACGTAGTCAGGTCCATATCTCCACTTCCATGCAATTACTTGCCTCCCATTCAACTCATCTAAGAACCTAGCTTCACCATCATAAGCTTCCTACTTGCATTTCCTAGTGCTCTGTTGAAACGAAAAATTAGATCATATGTCTTAACAAAAGAAAAAAATTACGATTTTATGTTTTCCACAACAATAACCAACCTCATCATAGTCAACCATATGGCCACAATAATAACCTATTCCAAGCTCCGAAGGGACTAGGCCGTAGTTAGATTTAACACCACATTCACACATGACAAGTGGTGCTTTGAAAATTATCCTTTCATTCTTCTTTTTCTTTTCCTTTTCCTTTGGCGGCTCCGGCCATTGATTCTTAGGGCCATAAAGCCACTCCTTGAAACGACACTTCGCAAATACAAACACCTAAAACAGGTGACATTAGTGCATGAACACCTATAGCTCAACATTTCAATAGATGCACTGTCCACTTACTTCATGTTTGTTTAGACACACAAACTCCAACGTATTCTCAGGGTTTATCATAGCTCGATCTCCATAATAGCACAAAGGAGGTTCCTCGAGTCGTCTAACTGCGGCTAAGTGCTTCTCCTTAGCCATCATTGGCGGAGGGTTAGGGGGAGGTGGAACCCACCGCTCGAAGTGCTCATGTGGATGTCTCCGTCTCCAACAATCGTCGAAAAGGAGGTACCTTGGGTCAAACTTGTCTGCACCATCGATCCACTAAAAGAAAAAAACACCTCTCATGGGCCTACACAACAAGATTCCAATAAAATATTAGTAACCTAGTAACACAAATGAAGAAAAAAACATACAAAAAGAATTACTTACATTAAAACGACTGTATGTGTAGAAGCAACGAGCCACTGTGTCCGGATGTCTCGATTGAAACACGTCGGCCGAACAACCACAGTCACAGTTAGAGACAGGGAGGTCAGGAGGGATGGGGATATCTTTACTAGACGCGTCAGGGTACAATTCTCTAGGACGACCTTGTTTTCACCACAACTGCTCCCGATACATGTCTTGCATCTAATAAAACGGTTGTAATTTAACATCAATCAAAACATCGCAAATTAATGTAAAGGAGAACCATTTGCATTACAACTAAAATAATACCTCACACTAAACATGGTAACATGCTTCTAACTAACTAATTAACCTTAGCAATGACAAAATCGAACTAATATTTTCCTCCAAACCCTAGCCCAAATATACTTATCCTCTAAACCCTAGCTACCATTCATAATGTTTGAATTCACCATTCAAACGACAAATAAGAGCATCGTTACCGTGACCGAGGCCAAGGAGAAACTTGGGGAAGGGAGGGAGGGAGATGGGCAAGGAGGGCCAGGCGGTGGTAGGCTTCTGTGAGGCTGGAGGGGGGTGGCTCGGGCGCCCTCACCTCTGTTCGACGTAAGGCAGAGAGAGGGAGGGAGGCTCGTGGCGCGACATTAAGTCTGTCCTGCCGCGCCGTGGGCAATCGCGTGGCCGCGCCAAGATGTGCGGCGCAGCAACGCCTGCCACGTCAGTCGGTCTGGACCCGTGCCCCTGCCATGTCATCGCCGTTGTCGCGCCGCCATGCATGACACGACAGAGTTGTTTGGCCACACCGTGAGAATAGGTGCGGCCAAATGTGTTAGATTTGAGGAGAAAAAATAGTATCATATTTGGAAATAATTTAAAAAAGTGTTAAAAAAATCTCTCCGGACGCCCGGTGCCTACTATTACCGGTAGCAATAGCAATCGCTTCATTGGCTGTGGTGAAAAGTTCACAGGTAGCCGAGACTCGTAGTGTCCATGTGTTCAGCTTCAGAAATCAGAACGAATGCAGCAGCAGCCTGTAGCGAGTTTGGAGTTCGGAAGACTTCCGAGCAGTTAAACTCTGAACTTGTAAGATTGCAGATGATTGTGACGATCAATCAGGGGCGGACCTAGTGGGTGGTCAGGGTGGTCCACCGACCACCCTGTGGGCCACCTGTCCACTGCGGCACTCAGTCCTGGCGGCACTGCACCCTGTGGGCCTAACCATACATCATGCTGCAGCTCTTCGCGTGCTCTACGACGACGGCTTCGTTGCTGCCTGTTTCATCCGGAGGTGGGTTGGTCGCGGGGCCCATGAGGCCATGACTATGGCTCGGGCCACGTACATCCGGCCCAAGCAGGCAAGCACGCGCTGCGGCGCTGGACCCAGGCCTCGTCTATGAGACTACGACGATCTAGATGCTCTTCGCGTGCGCCAGCGCCGGCTCCAGCTCGACCGCTCGGTGCTGGCTCTAGCTCTTTGCGTGCGCCGCCGCAGCACTCCAGCAGATCATCGCCCGTCGTTTTGCCTGGCCTGGCCATCGCCTGCAAGACTGATCGAGTGATCGCCGTGCTTCCTCAGTTCCTCAGGTGATACTCCCCATCCATCCCCGTGCTTCCTCAGTTCTAGGTTTTTTCTTCCGATCGTTAGTTTTGTTAATTGGCGAGTGTTTTTTTCAGAACTCTTTGAGTCTTGAATTATGAAAAGAAACGGAGACATTCGATCCCTTTTTCAGAAAGCAGCAAAGAAGGTGGTTGCTATTGACCCACCTCTGGATGTAAATATTGTGGAAGAGCAGAATCAAGAAGAAGATAGAGTATAAGATGAAGAAATTGCAGATCATTTGCCCTCGCCCCCGCTAGCATCACCGCCACCGCCCGCATCAAAGCTGCCAGCGTATGACATCAATCGCCTACCATATGATCTAAGTGAAAGGCTGCCCATTGAAGATTATCCTGTTAATGATCAAGATGCAATTCGTAGATCATATATTACTAAAGGTGCTTGCAAACCTTATATCCATGATTTTTCATACCGAAACATTGGAGGCGTACCTCGTCGATTCAGTATACAATGGTTGTATAATTATGAGTGGCTTGAATATAGTGTCAAGAAGGATTCTGCATTTTGCTTCATATGCTACTTGTTCAAGAAGGGCAGTGGGTCAAAAACTTTTATTGTTGATGGATGGAATAATTGGAATATAGGAATCACAGCACTTCTCAAACATTCTGGTTCTAGGGCACATAAAGCAGCTCAAGAGAAGTACATTGGTTTTATGAATCCTAAGGTAGCAATTGATTATAACATTGACAAGTGGAGTGAGGAGGAGCATCGTCTTTATAAGAAAAGATTGACATATTCACTTAGATGTATCAAGTTTCTTTTGCATCAAGGATTGGCATTCCGTGGACATGATGAAAGTGAAGAGTCTAGCAACAGAGGCAACTTCATTGAACTTTTAAAGTTTCTTGCAGGAAATAGTGAACAAGTGAACAAGTATGTCTTGAACAATGCACCAGGTAATTGCACTTTGACTAGCCCAAAGATACAAAAGCAAATTATTCACTGTTGTGCCATAGAAACTAGAAAGAAAATAATTGAGGAACTTGGTGATGAGCCCTATGCAATTTTAGCTGATGAGTCTAGTGATATATCACATAAAGAATAACTAGCTCTTTGCTTGCGTTATGTTGATAAACTTGGAAGGCCGTGTGAGCACTTTATTAGAGTTGTTCATGTAGATGATACTACCTCTTTGTCACTTAAGAAAGCAATTGAAGTTTTACTTGTTAGTAATGTATTGAGTATGCAGCAGATTAGAGGTCAAGGTTATGATGGGGCTAGCAATATGAAAGGAGATATTAAAGGGCTCAAAACTTTAATCATGCAAGAATCACCTTCCGTTTATTATATTCATTGCTTTGCACATCAACTCCAACTAGTTCTTGTTGCTGTTGCCAAAGAAAATACTGACTGCAAGACTTTTTTTTATCAAGTATCTATCTTGTTGAACCTTGTTGGGGTTTCTTGCAAGCGTCATGATATGCTTCGAAATGCTAGGCTTGAGAATGTCAAGAAAGCACTAGAATGTGGTGAGCTTGAATCGGAGAGTGGATTAAATCAAGAGATGGGTTTGCCTAGGCCTGGTGACACTCGGTGGAGCTCTCATTACAAAACTATATGTAGCATCATCACTATATATTCCTCAATTCATGATGTGCTCATTGAACTTGGTGCGGATAATGCATATAAGGAAGATTGGACAAAGATATATTTTGTGCTTGGAGCATTTGAAACCTTTGAGTTTATTTTCTTTGTGCACTTAATGTATGTTATTCTTGGATATACAAATAAGTTATCCGAGTGCTTGCAGAGAAGGGATCAAGATATTCTTAATGCAATCTCACTTGTTAATGTGGCAAAGAGCAGAATGCAGGAGTTGAGATCTAATGGTTGGGATAATTTTCTTCAGAAGGTCACTTCTTTTTGTATTAAACATGGTGTTGAAGTTCCTGCTATGGATGGTGCTTATGTGCCTTATGGAAAATCAGCACGGTATGCTCGTGCCCGAAACCAAACAAATGATGACCATTTTCGAAGAGAAGTATACATTGGTGTCATTGATCAAATTAGTCAAGAGCTTGATAATCGGTTTGATGAGATCGATATGGAGCTACTCTCTTGTATGTCAGCCTTCAGTCCTTCCAACTCCTTTGCTTCTTTTAATGCACGGAAGGTACGTAGATTGGCTGAATTTTATCCTAAGGACTTCTCCAACAATGATTTGTTAAAACTGGAATTGCAACTTGATAATTATATTGATGACATGCGACAAGATGCTAGCTTCCAAGGTCTAGACAACATTGTTGATCTCTCAGTTAAGCTTATTGAAATAAAGAGGCACAAAGTGTATGATATGGTGTACTTGCTTCTCAAATTGATATTGCTTTTACCAGTGGCAACTGCGAGTGTTGAAAGGGTATTTTCTGCATTGGTTATAGTGAAAACAAAGTCAAGGAATAAGATAGGTGATACTGTTTTGGATGATTGTCTAGTCACATTTATTGAGCGGGATATTTTCTTCCAAGTTAATGAAGATGATATAATAGAGACATTCATGTCATTGAGAAAGCGGCGGATAAACAAGTAATATTGTAAGTCTCTCTCCTATTGTTATATTTCGAAGTATTTGTATTTCATTTGAACAATTTATATTAAGATTTGATGTCGTTTTACCGAATTATAATATGGTTTTACCGAATTATAAATGGTTTACTGAATTGTATAATTTTTTTTTTTTTGCGACGCATACCCTATGTAAAAATCCTAGGTCCGCCATTGCGATCAATGGTGCCCAAGTCAGCGTTGACAACGCTGGCTCACGCCTAGCTAGGCCTGACAGTGGGAGTAGAGTACAAGCGAACACACTACACACCCAATATGAGCAGTAGCAGGTATAGCAATTTAATTCATCCCGATCGAGGTTACAAGCGCATCAGTTGTTTTGAAAAACTATATGCTCCCGTTAGGCGTGAGCAGTTCTTTAGACCGTGCGTCCTGCATGATCTGTTGCTAACTGGTGCAGTCAATGTGTGGGGGTTATATATATTTATATCCTGAAATCTCATCATAAGCTAGTCTGGAGCTGTAAGATTCGTCAAAGTTCACGATGCATGCAGTTAGTTGGAAATAGAATAGCAATACTGTTGATGTCAACAAGAGAACTACTGATGACAGTGTGACACCAGTTTAATACTCCTACTGAACCGGCTCATCAATTTCGAATGCTGTATAGTTGACATCAAAGTCCATAAGAGTGGAAGTTATATATATGGCGCGCCAAAGAATGGAATCAGAGACAAACGGAGCATCTACAGTAGTATATGTGGTGCCAGTTGGGATTTGGAAAGATGCAACTGTTCCTTTCTTCGCCCTGTTTTCTTGACTTGAGTGAATAAATGTTTCTGAATGACTGACTATTGGCGGGTCGCGGAGGTCTCAAACAAGAGATGGCATCTATTACCTGCACTATGCGGGACGCACATTAACACTAGCCGCAGCAAGAACAGCAACATTTCCTTCCAAAGAGGAACATTTGTTTAGTGAAATGTGAAATAATACAACCTATCCTCAATTCCTCATTGGGCACCGAAATTGGGACCGTACCAAAGCTACATATTACGTGCAACCTTTGCATGATGTTAAAGACCCGAAAAGGAGCCACCGACAGTTAAGTTCCCATGCAAATTCTATCTGTCCTGATTTCCCCAATATAAGATATATATGTTCAGATGACTGAGCCCTCTCCTCTAAAACCTTTTTTCATCACTTTTGCAACAAGTCTCATTCAAGAAAAGTAAACAAGTGTATGCTTAGAATAATAGGTAAGATTTTAGTAGTCCTGAAAGATATGGTATTAGTGCTTGTATGGGTACGTCACAGAAGTCCATGATGCTCAGTAAGGGTTTAATATATTAGGTAGAGATCTAACTCTCTTTTTAGTTAGCGATCTCTAGCTCGAGAAATTGGAGCCGGGGCTACTTACATATTAAGCGTATTTAGTTGAGTTACACTTATTTTGGTTCAAACTTCAAACCCACTTTTCCTGATTGTTTTCTCAAAAAAAAAAAAAGAGTGCTGCATGAATTCGAAGTTAAAGCTAGCTTTGCTAGACGTACGGACCCCAAATACGAATATTGACTATTCCAAGTAATCGTAATGAGGAGGTTTTGTTACCATAATTGTTGACAATTAGCATTTTTTATTTTAGTACATTGTACCAACCACGGAATTTAAAAGGCATCTTATTTGCTCATGTAGAATTAGCTTTTAGAAGCTCATGCTTTTCATATATAAATGTAGGATTCATTTGATAACTGACGTTGTTGCGTCATACTGAACCTATATGCTCGCTATCAGGCTGTTGTTATCAAGAACAATTTAATATACAGCAATATTCAGTGGAGTTTTCTGAAAAACAAAACAGAGGCTCACTAATGCATTTGAAACGAACTGCACGGCGAGAATGACCTAGACAGCTAGACTAGAATTTTTACCCATTTTTGTAACTGTGAGAGTACATGAATCATCAAGTTTTGCAGTAGAAACTTTAATCACTAGAAGATGAAAACTGATTAAGAAAAAGGATGTCATACTGTTTTCAGTTTGCGAACACTGACCACGGGCTAGAATTTAAGAATACATATAAGCAATAGAAGTTAATGTCTAATACCTACCGCTAATAGAAATTAATTATCTTTGTGTTCTCTCTATTTGTTCATTCATATTTTAGCACGATATTCGTATACATACTTGTAATCTTTATCTGATTATGATAAAATTACCGATTGCTCAATATGTTTTTTGCCATATCTATAGTTTATCTCCATCTACATATCACCTCCACACAGAAGTTTAAGTTATGGTGGTTCTTGCTGTAGCCCATGTCTCATGATGTCATGAACCTAGATTTTTTTGACTTTCCAAACTTTTGATTTTATTAGTTGCGACAAATTTGCCCTCAAGTTAAGATGAGACTGTTGTGTTTATTTACCTTTTATTGAAAAAGTCTCATTTTATATTTTGTTAAAAATAAATATTTGTGGTCTTAGATTGCACACTAAATGGTCGTTTAGGGCTGCACTACCGCGCTTAAGATCGGTGGTTGAGCTTCAAGTGAGATCTAGGAGGGACCAACGATTAATCTCGTGATAGCGTTAATATTTAAGCTTAGTAATCAATGTTTACCAAAGGAATACCAAAGACCAATGAGGTTATAGCCACCTCTGATATGCACTCACCTCCTCCACTGAAGTTAAATTTGGTTATGAAACAATTATATGTCTAGTAGTATTTTTAAAATAAAATTGAGCTCTTATAATTATACTATAGGTATGAATATGTCATAATATTTCAGGGTCAAAATGTATGATTTATCTAAGTAATAACATACATAAATGATTGGTACATGAGTCATGAAGGAACATTTTTCATTATTTGTGAAGCATAAATAAAATATATATTTGTCAGTGTATGTATGTATAATTGATCTACATAATAGCACAACATGTATGATTGCTTTAAGTTACTCCCTCCGTTTCAAATTATAAGTCACTTTGACTTTTTAGTACATCCATTTTGCTATGTATCATAATATATGTCTAGATACATAGCAAATTCTATATACCCAAAAAGTCAAAAGCGACTTATAATTTAGAACTGAGGGGAGTAGTTTATTGTATATTAATAGTAATAAAGTGTGTAGTTTAGAAACACATATAGGTAACATTATCGATTTTTAAAACATTTCTCATAATAGCAAATGTTGGTAAGACGATGTGTTGTCTCACCTATATATTTCTAAGATGATTCTTCCAAATGGGAAAAGGAAATAAGTCCGGTGAGAGGATTGATGTTCAATACAAATTATTTTCTATTCAGGATTTCAAGTCAATTACATTGTCTTAAACAGAAATACAATATTGCAGACAAAAAATGATTTGATAATTTGGCATGTGGCATTGCTGACTTTGCAGCAAGAGACTTTTAATGTTGGATAAATTAGTGTACTAGTAGGATGTAGTTTGGTAAGCATTTTGGCTTTTGTATTTTTCAAGCTGTCATACAGAAGTGTAACCGACGAACATTAGACTACGAACTAGAGTAGCTAGTTCGTGTTGCACAAGTGGTCTGACTCATCACTGGTATTTTGTATTAAATAGAACAAATGGATCTGTTGAAAGGAAGAAGATACGATGGGAGGTATACTTTTAGAGATCGTGACTAGAAATCCACATATTATAAGCAAGAGTGTCGGCATTATATATTATTTGATCTCGAAAACTTTTAGAATTATACAAGCTCATATAACTATCTCGGTGCGGGTAAAATAATGTAAAGGGAGTGAACCATATTGAGTAAATTATTTCGCCGTTGGTTGCTGAGATGAACTGCCCGTAGTAGCATTACATTTTTTTTATAGAAAAAATTACACGTCTTTATACAAAGTCCTACATGGCATGGCTACATGTATAGAAAAACAATTGGTGGGTTCAAACCACTATAACAACACGTCTATCTAAAATCAGAGGGTAAATACACTAGAAATTTAGACATCAATTGAGACAGAAAACATAGTTTTTTTTTTTTTTTTTTTTTTTTTTGGCTGTGGCGCCAATTATAATAGAGCAATTTGGTGCTGTAAATACAACTATGTTCTTTTAAATGGAATTCAGTTGTGCTTTTCATGAAATCTTTTCAGTTTATGCAACCGTGTGTTTTACCCAGCAATGTGTAGGCTATTTGGCTAGTTAAAAATGAATTGTTAACATGGAAAAAGGGAGGACTATATTTTACAAAAAGAATATTCAAGTTTTCATGTAGAATAAGAAGAAAGAAGAGTGGAAGCAAAAATAGTTATCTTCAATATATATATTGTAAAGATCTAGAGGGTAACATATAGGACATAAATTTATATTGGTTTAAGCAAAGAGTGCACTATACATCCATTGTATCATGGTACTTCTATTGCTTGTGCGTCGTTGCTGATGAGCACTAGGGATTGTCTACCTATGAGGTTGCAGGATGCCAAAATCCTCATCAAGGGCTCCATATCCCTGCATTATATAGTTCGTGGTTAAGTTACATAGAACTCATATCATAATCTATTTACATATAGGGATGTGGGTTTATCTGTGAACCCGTAAATATGTTTAATTTTTGCGGGTTCCACGAGAACCCGGCGTAGAAGAAGGGCGCGGCGGATCCTCCAAAGGGGCTGCTGGGAGACGAAGCATGCATGAAGACTTGTCATATCAATGTCCTTAGTAGAATTTCCTTGCTAAGTGCAGATACAAAGCTGGTGCTTTTATGTGTGTGAAATGTGTGAGTAGAGCTGCCCTGAAGAGGTGAGGGCTTCAGTTGTGGTCTTTCGTTTGTTGGAAGTTAGAGCTGGGCAAGATAACCTTCGTTGGACACTTTCCATATCCTGCATTTGTCGAGTTGTATCTAGTTGTGTTAGTGGTTGTGTTCTATTTTTTTTACCTAGTTTTCCTTGCTAAAAATCATGGCCTAAATTGTTTAGCCGTGTTGGAACACCAAGTTGGCACTTTTTCAAAGTGAGTAGTGAAGTTCGAGTGGTTAGTTGGTTGGTTATTCTAGAAGTTATGAGGTGTGAGCTAGTTTTGTGTTTTTTTTGTCCCGGTTTCCACTCAAAAAGCCGAGTTATTTTTTAGTCTTTTTTCTCCTCCTAATAAAAACAGCAACAAAACCATCCTTTCAAAAAATGTGGTAATTCTTCTTGCAAAATTTAAATAGATATACTTTTAAATTTTTGTATAGACACTCATATATGCACACATACACTTTACTTCTATAAGCACATCTGAAAAATTGAGCTGGCGGATCTAGAGATTAAAAAAAGTCATCACAGATGCATCATTGTTGACAGGTACGTCGTCTACCATCGAAAAAAAATACCATTAAATCTTAGAATAAATCAAAGAAAATACGAGAGAATTTAAATATGAGAGAACAGATTCAACTGAAAAAAAACCCAACCAACTGAGTAGACTCGGTTCCCATTTAAGTAGACATAGGCGTACCTATGATTCCATCAAGAAAGAGTAGGATTAAATCTTATATTGGAACGATTCAGACCACGCTATTTTCCCAAAGGACAAGCACTTACCATTTCGTTAACCGTGCCTACGTGTTAATCGGACAAAAATATACCTGTTGCTACCTACCACATAGCACAAATTTTGTTATTAAAAAACTGTTTTAGAGCCGTTTCCCTTAAATTGCAAGCAAATTTGGAGTTGCCTTTACGCAAGTGGCGACCTAGTAAAGGAAAATCCATCACCAAGTGGTTTATATAAAACGTTGTTCCTGAGTGAAGTTCTTCACGGCAGCCCTTGTAAGCGAATCGTGAGTTTTTGTCACTTCGCTTGACCACATACGAGTCTATATGCACACACACACTTAACAGCAACAAACTTCCTGAAAGCGAGTCGTCCTTCAGTTCCGATCCCTTTTGAAATATTCCACCACGTATGGCGCGCCACAGTTCGCTCAAGGCTTTTCTTCCCTTTTGGCGTCGCCGTGATGCGTTAAAAATTGATGTTTCACATGTCGCCATCCAAAGTAGAGGAATTTCGTCACGGGGGCCAACAGAATTAATTGCGTGCAAAACGCGAGGCGACCAATCGAGCGCGGGTCACGTCAGCGGGTGCCAACAAGAGCATGGCGTATCCGTGCGCCTGCGGGGGCTCACCAGTCGTCACGCACGCACGAGTGACGAGTCCTCGCTTGTTCAGTTCAGCCTTCAGCGACGCCGCACGGTGAGTTTTGATGATGTTCGGTTCAGCTTCAGCTAAGCCTGTGCGTGAGCGCGGGCAGTAACACGGACTGCTGTCTGCAAATTAAAGAAATGACATTAAATCTTTATGTACCGACTCCTAAAAGAATTATTTGGGACTGTGAAGTGAAAGAAATCATTTTTTTCTTCGAATACGCAAAAGATTTACATATCATTGTAATTAAGAAGAAGAGTTTGACCGTACAAATGACACGCTTCTATGAGCACGCTAGGTGGTCTTATAGCTATTACGGAACCTACACTGTTGTAAACTTTTATATTACATAAATAGTAAACAACCGAATCATTTTATCTACCAAACCACGCATCCATTAACACAGCTGTAGATATGAGTCCTCTGAGAATAGGCCTTCTCAGCGACCAATGGTTAACGGAGGCCGGTTCTGTGGAGTGATTTTGCGAGAATAGTCACTGCTGGCTACTGGTTAGCCTCTTGCCGGCCGGGACGACACGTCGACAGAGCAAACTGTTCCCAGTGAGCGTGATGCAGGTTGAGATTGAGAAGCAAGCTGTGGAGCGCACGTTGTTCGCGTGAGACATTATGTCACATATATATTATTACCCGTGGAGTGAAATGAAACGAAATGAGGGCACGTCGTCCGACCGACTCTCAGCACGATTTACAGGCTACGACAGGCTACAGCCGGTGCAATGCATCCATGCATGTGCGCGCACCCAGGGGCTCAGCCTCAGCCCGCAACGGATCAGGCTCGCCCCCTGTTCCGTGCAGCGTCCGCCACTCCTCCCGGCCAGATCGAGCGCAGACGCCGCAAGGAACCCCAGAAAATTAGCCACGCGCGGGGGCCGCACCGCCACCCGCCTGCTCCCATCCTCCTCCACCGCGACCGCACCGCCGGGATCTTACTGTGTCGTGCTCCGCCCGTCTGGCAGCCATGGATCGCTAAAAGCGCATGTACGTTGCAAGCGGATATCTCGAACGTTTCATATATTTTAGAGATATATTGCAAATAGTTTCATGTGGATATTATAAAAGTAGATCGAATAGTGGCAATGGTTGTACACGTATGTTACAAAGGTCTATTACCAATGTTTCATCTGTGTTTTCTGGATGCTTATTGCAAGTGTGTTTATATGGATGTTGCATATGTTTCACACATAAGTCGCATGCTGTTTTATCTGTATGTTGTGTATGGTTGCAATATTTTCAAGTGTTTTTCAGGTGTTTTTCTAAACTGTTCCAGAAGCATGTTTCAATTGTTTCATCTGTCTTCAAACATATGTTGCAATTGTGTTATTTGGATGTTTCAAAAGCAGATCGGGTATTGCATCTCTCCTCGACTTCTGTTGCATCGTCTCGATGTGTTCTTCTCCCAGCGTCGGCAGAGCATCCATACGATACCACGGTCGGATCCTTCCAAATCGGAGGGACCGCCCCCTTCCCCTCTTGTTGCTCGGGTGGCGTGAGCCCTGCGTGGAGCGCGGGACGTTCGTCCAGACATCTGGACGCTAGCACGGACACACGTACTAACATAATCGCTCTGTCGCTTTTTTATCCATTTGTTGCTACTTCCTAAGAAGTCAAACGTACTTAACTTTAACTAAATATGTAAAATAAAATATTAATATTTATAATACACAATTAGTATCATTAGATAGATCACTTAATATATTTTCACAATAATAAATTTGTTTGAGATATAAATATTGTTAATATTTCCTATAAACTTAGTTAAATTTAAAAAAAGTTTAACTGATGCGGTTTCCATAGCAATATTTAAAAAGGGTCGGAGTGAGTACACACCAGTAACCGGAACCCCTATCAATTTGAAATGACACTTGTTTGGTACCGAAACACAAAAATAAATGGTAAAATATTAACAAAAGGAAGTAAACGATATTGGTTCGTCTAACCAACCACATAATTAAATCATAATAAAACGGAATAAAAGTCCAAGTCTTGTCAATCACCGTGTTTGCTGGTTGGTTTCAGCCAGACTTATTCAACCAATCAATAGTGTTTTTCTCTCATAACAAATTAGTATCAGTCAGGCCAAACCAACCCAAAAATCAATCAGCGAACCCACCGAATGATTCAACAATATGTTGTATCTATATATAATGTACTTCATCGTACTGGCTTTCTGCATTAAATACGTGCCGGAGTACGTGTGTACCTATGTATGAGTTTCATTGGTAAAGTATTCTTTCGGGCCGTACATAAATAAAAAAATGGACATCATTGCATTATTTTACCTGTGTACTCCTGTGGGCAAGCCATTGGCTTGAAAATTCAGCATTGTACCTCTTATTTAAAATAATCTATCCTATAGCTATAAAAAAGGTACTAGAATAAAAATGTACTGAGGCAGGTAGACATTGGTGCTTGGTGTGATCACAGACTCACAGTTCATAAGTGTAGCTGAAATGTGACTTATAACAAACAGTGTGGCATGTACTATTGGGCATTGTGGTAGTTTTGTATTTCCCAGAGTAGGTATCCTACGTGGCGTTAACATGCTCCCTATAAATAGCCTGTTTGCTGGTTGGTTTCAGCCAGACCAAATTAGTCAGCCAATAGTGTTTTTCTCTCACAATAAACCAGTATCAATCGGTCCAAACCAGCTCAGAAACCAACCAGCGAACAGACTGAAAATATAAATATATTTCAACTGAGAATATAACATAGGACATATTCGCTTCGCTGAAAAAATAAGCCGAAACACTATTTCCGACTGATTTATTGTGAGAAAAATACTGTTCCGACTAAAAAACAAGTTGAAAAAGATGAATTATAAGATAAACGAATATGACCTTAATTTAAAAACGATGAAAGGAGGAGGTAAAAGCACGCAGCCATCAAGGCATCACATGCCACTTGGTCTCTTGATTTGAGGAAACATCCAAAAACACAATCCCGTCCCCCTTCGGATGTGTGGATCGAGTTGTGGGTGTGCATTCAGAGAGGGATGTCAAGAAGCTGCAAGTGGCTGCTCCGCGTGTCAGTGTGCAGTGGTGACACTCAGCTTGTTCGTCTACTCGTGGATTATAAATTAAAATTATATTTTTCTCTCACACCAAACCCATCAGTAGTAAATAATCCATGATCGTTTACGACGAAAATGAATAGGCTGACTGTGACAACGTGCACAGTGACCTCTGGTGCGGCGGCAGGCAAGCCCGTTGCCGATCCTTTCAGCAGCATGCATCAGGAAAAATACTGACCACCACAGTAACCTTTTCACGTTGCAAAGTGAGCATTACACTTGTTAACCTGGTACTACTATATTTGGAGGCCTTGTAATATGATTTGTTAAAACTAGTTCATCAATCAGTGCAATGTCAGACGATAATCATAGATGAAACACACGCATATATACTGACATAGCAAGGGCATAGATCAACATTGTTTTGTGATACAAAGGAAACTTTAAAAACTAAAGGGTTAATTAGATTAATGCCATTATAATTTTCGATGTTTGGAGAAACATAATTACTATTCATCTATTTTGAAGCATGTCATTATAATTCTTCGTTTCTCACAAAAATGCCACTGAATACGTATGGACACAGCCTGAGCCCAGTTACAGGCGTATACGAAGGCGTATACTTCATCTCCCCTGTCACTGACACGCGGCCCCCATATGTCATCTTCTTCTTCCCCCACTCCTCATCTCTTTCTCCGGCTATCTCTCTCCATCCCGACGCGGCCACAGCGTCGCTGCTGGCGGCAGCGACTGCGGGCTTGCGGGCGAGCTGACGAGCCGCTGTCGTGACCCCGCGCGCCGCGGGCGAGAGCCGACGACGGGAGCGCCATAGCCGAGCAGCAAGACGCGACCGGTGCGGAGCTCACCGCCCGGGCGGCGCGCCGAGGACGCAGGCCGGCGCGGAGCTCGCGACCTGACCAACGTGCTGCTGCTCGCCCGCTTGCTCGCCCGTGGCGTGCTGCTGCTGCTGCTCGGCCGCATGCCGTTGCTGCTCGGCGTGCTGCTGTCGGCGTGCTGCTGCTGCTACTGCTCGCTTCCTCCACCAGCAGGAGATGCTGGGCGTGATGGAGGGCATCGACAGCGGGGACGGCGACTCGATCTTCTCCGACGAGCCTCCGTTCGACTTCGGCGATGACGACGCGGAGCTCGAAGGCATCTTCCAGAGCGGCGTCGGGTGGGAGCTGCTCCCGGCAGTCGTTGGACGACGAGTTCGAGATTCTACCGGGGCATGTCGTGGAGGTGGGCGGCGCCCCACCGGCGGTGCGTGCGGCGGTGGAGCGGCTCCAGGTGGTGGCCGTCAGAGGCGAGGAGGCTGCGCAGGGGTGCTCTATGTGCAAGGAAGGGATGGAACAGGGGGAGCTCGCTACAGGGCTGTCGTGCGGGCATTTCTACCACGGGGCGTCGGGATGGAGAGAGAGATGAGGAGAGGAGGAAGAAGAAGATGACATGTGGGGCCCGTGTGTCAATGACAGGGGAGACGAAGTATACGTCTTCGTATATGCCTGCAGCTAGGCCTAGGCTGTGTCCATACGTATTCAGTGGCATTTTTGTGGGAAACGAAGAATTATAATGACATGCTTCAAAATAGACGAATAGTAATGGCGTTTCTCCAAACATCGAAAATTATAATGACATTAATCCAATTAACCCAAAACTAAAATGGTATTGTAGATTACAGAGAAAGAGAAACAAAATTTAATTAGACCTATTTAATCTAATTCATAGGCTAAAAGAAAATCTAAACAATAACATGAGTAAAGAAGAGGAGATAAGAAGATAATCCTAAATCATAGGATGTCATTGGAGATTAGTATGAAGGGAGAACAAACAAAATACCACTGATTACCATCATTAACTAGCTAATCAGCCATGTATTGTGCATATTAGCTAGAACTTTGTGCATGCAAAAAAACTACAACAACAAGAACAAGAACAACATAGAGGGCCAAGGTAACATGAAGATTAACCATAAATCATATTAAGTGTTATTAGAGATTAACACAAAGAGAGAGCTAGCAAATAAAACACTTTTTAATAAGTAGCATCGTTAAATTAGCTAAATGGTGAGGATTGTACTATGAGCTGTAACACCCTTGGTGTTACACTGTAAATCGTTTACTAAGACACTGCATAAGCATCATATTTATGTGTTAATGTATGTAATATAGTGTGTAAATCAATTTACGTAACTTAAAGCGACCAACGGGAATGCATAACGAAAGGTCGTTCGTGACATATGAAATTATTAAGTACGGATATTCGCTGAATTTTTATTAAACGAAAACACTATAGAATGTATATACAAAACTTTAGTAAAGTTAGAAGTATGAACGTGGTAGATGATGGTGAAATACCTGTGGTCGAGAAAGAAATTCACTAGCTAGCATACCTAATAGCTTGGAAATCGAAATTGACGCGAATCCGATCAAGACTTAGTCAAATTTATTAAGTCGAAAAATGGTTTGACTAAGGCTAAATTTGATAATTTTTGTAGAAGAATTGGGTAAAGAAGTGATGGGGTATTAGGGCTTGTTTTAGTAGCCTAACATGCCCTCTTGAGTATAGAAAAGGTGGTTTGGCTTTTGAATCAACGAATTGGATTTTTGGGACGCTTTAAAAAGCATGCATGGCATGTTTGCGGTCCGGTTTCAGCGACTGGGCACGGTCACCGTGCCTCGACACTCGGCGTCATAGCGCCGGCTCGTCCAACGTGCGCACACAAGCGCAACGCCACGTAGGCTCCGTGTCGTCGTTGCAGCGCCTAGGCACGTGACTCACGCACACCCTCACGCCGGTGGCCCTGGCCGCTCTGCCCTGCCTGCAGTCCGTCGTGGACCCAATGCCCTGGCCGATCCGCTGTCGCTTGCCGCATCGTGTCACCGCACTGCTGCTGGCCACGGTCGCGCTTGCTGGGTCGCCCACGTGCGCCCACGCCGCTTGTGTCACGTCCGCCTACGCTACTGCGCCGCCATCCCATCACCGTGTTGCGCCGCGCTGTCACTGCCGCACCACAGCAAGCTACCATTGGCTCCGCCTATGCCTTTGCGTCGTTGTCGTCTCGATTTCGTGCACGTGGCCTTGTCGAGGCCACCCGCTTGTCGTTCACCATTAATGGCACCAGGGCCGTGCTATTGCGCTAGCACCGCCCACACGTGGGTATGCCCTCCTCTCCTGGCTGCGTTGGCTCTCAATGATTGCATGAGTGCGGCCATCGCGTCCCGCCAAAGCTTGGACAAGCAGCTGACCCCATCCCCTCTTTCCTCTCCCCCCTCTGCTGCCAGGCTAGCCAGGTTGTGCCATCATTCTAGCATAGTTGGGTATTGTCTCTTCAATTCGGTGCGCCCCCAACTCCATCTTCAAGCCCGCTAGCCATCCGATCCCGCACCGTGTCCAATTACGCCTTGGCAGGCTCCAATTGGGAGCCAGACATCCACCATCACGTCATTAAAGGCTTAGCCGCCGTTGCCATGGGCATTACCCACCTGGTCCTTCCAAGCCCAATTGGCTGCACCCCTAGCCCCGCATCATAGTCCTCCTCGACATGCACACCTTAGCCACACCCTCACTACTTCCCTCATGGTGCTGACGTGGCCGTGTCTACGCGGCTTACCGTCACCTTGCCATGCGCATGTGGCCAGCTCGACTGAGGCAGTCTCTGGACGCACCACCACTTTGGGTAGGATCGCGATGAGACCCTAATGCTTATCTGCTGACCGTATTTCTTCCCTGGTGGCGGAGCTCGACTGAACGGGGTTGCCGCTGTCGCAGGTTGTACGCCGCCGTGGAGGGAGCTCTTGACCGCATCTCCATTCATCGCTTCACCACCCACCACTTCACGTTTGCATCTAGGTGAGCATCGGCTCGCTATCGGGGGTGAGGAGGGGCTAGGTTGGCCGGCGTGACCGCCCAGTGCCATCGCCGCCGCGTCGGTGCGCGTGCGGGTGCCCGAGGACCTGGCCGTTGTGAAGATAGATTATTCCAAGGGCTAGATTGCTTAAGTCCAGACTGTAGGAATAGTGCTGTGGACTGTGGATTGATTCAGTACTAGTGTGGGGATGTTTTCACAAATGTACCAAAGCGCGCGGGCCTCCCCGTTGTGGGCCATTGCTGCGCGGTTGGGCCATGCCCGCATGGGCCACGCGCGGTGGCTCGCATGCGCGCGCGCTGCTCGTGCGTGGGCTACGTCGCTCATAGTGGGTCACATGGGTTGGATTTGGTTTTCCTTTTTCCAGAGAATTAGTAAATGTTTTCCAATTTAGTTTTGAGTTGATCTTGGATAAATTATAGTAAATATTGTAGTTATCCAAAAATAGTGAACCAAATTTGTTAGGTTCAAAAAAAATGTGACCTATCTGTTGGTGTAGTTAGTTTATAGCTATCTGTGATAATGATTGATTCATTAATTCATTTAGGAAAGCTTAGCATTATTTAGCTTAATATTTATAGAAATTTTTATGGTAGATTGGTAGTCGATTTGACCATAATTTTTTTTTCAGTAGGTTCATTAGATTATTATGTGCTCACTGTAATTTTTGTAGCCTTAGAATATATTGATAAATATGGTAGCTAGTACTCCTTGTTTTATTATATATATAGTAAATCGGTCTTAAGAGTGAGAATGCCTTTAGTTGCTAAGTTAATACATGAAATGTTTCATACATGTTTAGTGGAAATGATAGGCAACTTAGCGTCTTAGTCGGTAGAGCTAGCTTAGTAGCTTGATAGATGTATTCTTATTTTAAGAGTTGTTGTTGTATTACTAAGTGTTGCATCATCATTTTATGCATGTAGATAACGAGTTGGTAGAGTTTATGCCTACGGGTGAGCAGGAGTACGAGGAGATCATCGAGGAATACGAGTAGGAGATTCTCATATAGGAGGGAGCCTCGGAGTCGTTAGTTGCTGACTTTGTTGACACCCCACCTGCCTAAGGCAAGCCCCGGTGTATAACCCTTATTTTGAATGATCACTGAATATATATATATATGATGTGCATTTACGTTAGAGGTATTTTATGGAAACTATATGCATAGATATACCTACCTATGAGTCCTACTAGCATAGGTCGAGTAGTTAGCTATGCTTAGGATTTCGGTAGCGTGAGTAACCTACCGTTACTCACAATAGGTGATTATTATTATCACTCATGATAAAAATGGTGAAAGGAAAAATATAGACCAGGTTGATGTATTGGTGTGTGTAAGAAGTTGTGTCCTGCAGCCAATAGGGCATAGCTTGGTTATACTATTTCTCTGTCTGTGTCGGTTAAGGATCGGCTATTGCATTAGGTTCTAGGAAAGTCATAGACTTATTATCCCAAACACATACTTGTGTATGGACGTAGAGAAGGCTTGTTGCTCTCTTGTCGTGGGTTTCGGCTCTTTCCAGACCGACTGATTGGAGACAAAGATGGTGGAGGTCTAAGCATCGCACTGACTCCTGGACTCAGAAGCGGAGGCTTGGAGTCCAAGTTTGGACGGGGACCTAGACCCTGTGATAGGAGAGTGGTGGGTTGGTCCTGCTTGTGCCTAGGGTACAAGCGGGGCGTGTGTTTTGGGGTACCCAGCTGGGCACATTAATTCACGAATCACAGGGCGATCTGGTACGACTAGTCTATAGTCTAGCACCATAGTAAGAACTAGAGGGAATTCCTTGTGTGCCATTAAAAAAGATCGCAATGCCCTGTGAGCCCCTAGAAAAGTTCTGTGGTCTTTAGCGCCATTGCTCTAACTTTTTTGTGCCTCCATGCCACTGCTGTCAGTTTGGGCTCTAACGGTGTTAAACTGCAGGTGTGAAAAGTAAAAAATACCCTTAAGTCTAAATATGTCATTAATTTTTTTGAGCATCTTAACGACTTCACATAAAAAACTCAAAACTAGAAAGTTATAGATCTTATCGAGATCTATAATTTTCATATAAAATTGTCTTCATTTAATTCCACAAAAAATATGATTTGATATGATTAATATATCTTAGAAAAACCATATCTTCTTTTGTAGAGATGATGGCGGAGATGTTGGCTGCTCATCGCGATTCAGCCCGTGCCCTGGAGCTGTTGACATAGGCTATCGGTAGCTTCACCCATGGTGGCCATGGGGGAAATGGTGGGAACAATGGTGGTGCCTACGGTCCTGAGGGACCCTGCTCTTATCAGGACTTCTTGAAGACGCACCCACTCACGTTCATGCCGATGGCTAAGCCTATGGATACAGAGCATTGGCTTCGTATTCTAGAGCAAAAGTTTTTGCTACTCACCGTAACAGAGGAGTAGAAGGTATGCTTTGCAACGCAACAACTGTTGGGATCTGCTAGTGCATGGTGGGATACATTTAATGCCATGCAGCCGGTGGATCACCGAGTGACCTGGCAGGAGTTCACTGTGGCCTTCAGAGAGTATTATATTCCTACTGGAGTTCTAAACATGAAGTTGACAGAGTTTCTAGACCTGAGGCAAGTAAGCATGTCCGTGATGGACTATGTCAACAAGTTCAACCACTTGTCATAGTATGCTGGGACTCACGTTGATACAGATGAGAAGAAGAGGGACCATTTCTATCGTGACCTCTCTTGCAGCCTGTAGAAGGAGTTATATATAGGAAACTATCAGACCTTTGGGGCTATGATGAATGCGGCCATTGCCATGGAGGGGTTGCAGCATGACTCTCAGGCAGAATCAAAGTGCAAGCGGGTGGCTACTAGGTCTTCTAGTCACCCCAGGTGCAGAAGGTACAGGTTGTCAGACGGGTGCCCTATCAGTCTTTAGTTGGGCATTCGTTTCGATAGCCTCAGCAGACCTTTGAGGCACCTTCCACTCAGTATCGGACACCTACTCAGCAGGTGCAATATCAGTAGCCTTAGGGATAGCAGGTCCCACCTCGTTAATGATTGGGGAACAAGCCTAGTGCTTGTTTCAAGTGTGGCAAGGAAGGCCACTGTGTCCGAGAGTGTTCGCAAAATTAGCCTGCTCAGTCTGCTCAGCCCTTAGCTAACTCTCATCTGATCAAGTGGACAATTATCAAGAAGAAAGTGCCAGTAAGCCGTTCTAGATAGGTTAATTTTATGGAGGCTGAGAAAATATTGCAAAATGAACCAGTGATGGCTGGTATGTTCACCATAGATTCCCATTCAGCTTATGTGTTGTTTAATTCTGGTGCATCATATTCATTCATAAGCATGGGATTTGCACACAGGCACAATATACTTCTTATGGATATACCTTTTGCCTATAGAATCAGTACTCTGGGTGCACAGTTGTGCGTTAATACTAAGATAGATATAGTTGGGTTAGTGTTAGCCACTCACACTTACCGTCTCTAGTTCATGGTGCTGCCTGGGCAAGGCATTGAAGCAATTATAGGAATGAACTGGTTGCATGTTTATGGGGTAGTCTTGGATCTAAAGCAGAGAGTTGTTGAGTTATGACTTCCTTCTTCTGAGGATAGAATGTCTCTTCTTATGCCCTCAGATCCAGCCTTACCTATTGCTGCTCATGCTAAAGTTTCTCCTGATCTTACCTCTATTCCTATGGTCTTCGAGTTTCTAGATGTCTTTCATAAAGATCTACCTAGTTTGTCACCGGATAGAGATGTGGAGTTCTCCATTGAATTAGAGTCTAGCATTGCTCCTATCTCCTGATGTCCATACCGCATGGACCAAAGAAATTGGCTAAAATGAAGAAGTAGTTAGAAGAGTTGTTGGAAAAGGGATTCATCCGTCCTAGCTCTTCACCATGGGGTTGTCCAGCTATTTTTGTGAAGAAGGATGGCACTCTTCGGATGTGTGTGGATTACCGCCCTCTCAATGCAGTAACCATTAAGAACAAGTATCATTTACCTCGTATTGATACTTTATTCGATCAACAAGCTGGTGCCAAGGTGTTCTCCAAGATTGATCTCCATTCAGGCTATCATCAAATCAAGATTAGACCACAAGACATACCAAAGATAGCTTTTTCTACTAGGTATAGGCTGTATGAATACCTAGTCATATCTTTTGGTCTCACCAACGCTCCTGTATTCTTCATGTATCTCATGAATTCAGTATTTATGCTGGAGTTGGACAAGTTTGTGGTGGTATTCATTGATGATATCTTGATATGTTCAAAGAACAAGGAAGAGCATACCCAACACCTTTGGATAGTACTGACTCGATTGAGGGAATACCAGTTGTATGCTAAATTCAGCAAGTGTGAATTTTGGTTAGATCGAATGTAGTTTTTGGGACATGTTTTGACCCCTGATGGCATCTCTATAGATCCAAGCAAGGTGCAAGATATGCTAAATTAGAAGTCTTCTAAGTTAGTGTATTAGATTCATCGGTTCCTTGATCTTGCGGGATACTATTGGTGTTTCATTCCTGACTTCTTCAAAATAGCTTAGCCGATGACCAAGCTACTCTAGAAAGATGCTAAGTTTGTATGGAGCCCGGCTTATGAAGAAGCCTTCCAAGCTTTGAAGAACTTTCTTACCACTGCTCCTGTTCTTGCCCAGACAGATATTGACTGACCTTTTGATGTATATTGTGATGCCTCGAAGATGGGGTTGGGATGTGTGCTTATGCAGGATGAGCGTGTGATAGCTTATGCTTCACGTCAGCTGAAAAAGCACGAGGTGAATTATCCCACCCATGATTTAGAGTTGGTTGCTGTGATGCATGCTCTCAAAATTTAGAGGCATTACTTGTTGGAAAACAAAGTACACATTTTTACAGATCATAAGAGCCTCAAGTATATTTTTACTCAGTCTGAGTTAAATATGAGGCAAAGGAGATGGTTGGAATTAATCAAAGATTATAACTTGGAGGTACATTACCACCCTAGAAAAAGCTAATGTGGTAGCTGATTCTTTGAGCCGGAAGTCATATCTGATTGAAGAAACACCTTTGTCTCTCAACCATGCTGAGGTGCTAGCTCACATTATCTTAGTCTCAGATTTACTTGAGCAGATTATTATGGAGCAAAGGCAAGACACTTTAGAAATTCCTCACATCAATAAATTAATTGCCGAAGGGCATGGTCCTCAGTTTAGTATTGATGAGCAAGGGGTACTGAGGTACATGAACAGATTGGTGGTTCCATCAAATGAGGAGCTTAGAAGGAAGATTTTGAATGAAGCTCATCATTCTAAGTTATCTATCCATCCTGGCAGTAACAAGATGTACCATGATTTGTGTCACTTATATTGGTGGTCTAATATGAAGTAGGATATCACCAAGTACGTCGCGGAGTGCGGCACTTGCGGGAGAGTTAAGGCATATCATATATGTACCCCGAGATATTTGCAGCCCTTGCCCATTCCTGTTTGGAAATGGGAAGATGTTTCTATGGATTTTATTGTAGGTTTACCCCGCACGTCTAAGGCTATAACTCTATTTAGGTCATTGTGGATCGCCTTACCAAGTCAGCTCACTTTCTCCCAATGGATACTAGATATTCAGCTAGAAGGTATGCCAAGCTATATTTCGACCGGATTGTGACCCTGCATGGAGTTCCACTTACTGTCATCTCTGATAGAGGATCCGTCTTTGTCTCTCGCTTTTGGGAGCAACTCCAGGAATATCTTGGTACTAGCCTTCTCTGAAGTTCAGCCTATCATCCACAGACTGACGGCTAAACAGAAAGGGTAAATCAGGTACTTGAGGACATGTTGAGAGCTTGTGCCATTTCTTTTCCTGAGAAGTGGGATGAATGCTTGAACTTAGCTGAGTTTTCTTACAACAATAGCTATCAAGAAAGCATTCGTATGGCACCCTTTGAAGCTCTGTATGAAAAAAATGTAGGACACCACTTAACTGGGTTGAAGTGGGAGACAGTGGATACTTTAGCCCTAACTTCATCAAAGAAGCTTGAGAGCAAGTCGGTATTATTCAGAGCCATTTGAAGGCAGCTTAGAGTCGACAGAAAGCTTATGCGGACAAGCAAAGAATGCCTTTGTAGTTTGCAGTTGGGGATCATGTGTACCTCAAGGTGTCTCCTATGAGAGGGGTGCATCGGTTTGGTGTCTATGGCAAACTAGCCCCTCAATATGAGGGCCCTTACAAGGTTTTGGAGCAGTGTGGCCCAGTTGCCTATCGTCTCCAACTTCTAGATATTTTATCGGCGATACACGATATGTTCCACGTATCTCAGTTGAAGAAGTGTTTGCGGGTCCTTGATGAAGCGGTGGAAATTGAAGGACTTCCCCTCCAGCCTGACTTGACGTATATTGAGGATCCTATCAAGATCTTAGATGAGAAAGAAAGGGTGACTAGAAACAATATGGTAAAATTCTACAAAGTTCAGTGGCAAAACGACGCAGAGGATGAAGCAACGTGGGAGCAAGAAAGTTACATGGATGTTGCATATGTTTCACATGTATGTCGCATGTGCTTTATCTATATATTGTGTATAGTTGCAATGTTTTTAAGTGTTTTCAGGTGTTTTTCTAAAGTGTTTCAGAAGCATGTTTCAAGTGTTTCATCTGTCTTCAAATGTATGTTGCAACTGTTTATTTGGATATTTCAAAAGCAGATCGGGTGTTGCATCTCTCCTCCTCGACTTCTGTTGCATCGTCTCAATGTGTTCTTCCAGCACTGGCAGAGCATCCATACGACACCACGGTCGGGTCCTTCCAAATCGGAGGGACCGCCCCCTTCCCCTCTTGTTGCTCGGGCGGCGCGGGCCCCACGTGGAGCACGTGGACGTTCATCCGGACATTCGGGCGCTAGCACTGACACACGTACTAACATAATTGCTCTGTCGCTTTTTATCCGTTTGTTGCTACTTCCTAAGAAGTCAAACATACTTAACTTTAACTAAATGTGTAAAATAAAATATTAATATTTATAATACATAGTTAGTATCATTAGATAGATCATTTAATATATTTTCGTAATAATAAATTTGTTTGAGATACAAATATTGCTAATATTTTCTATAAACTTAATTAAATTTAAGAAAGTTTGACTGACACGAGTTCGATTGCGATATTTAAATAGGGACGGAGTGAGTACACACCAGTAACCGGAACCGCTATCAATTTGAAATGACACTTGTTTGGTACCGAAACACGATAATAAATGGTAAAATATTAACAAAACGAAGTAAACGATATCGGGTCGTCTAACCAACCACATAATTAAATCAAAATAAAACGGAATAAAAGTTCGAGTCTTGTCAATGATTCAACAATATGTTGTATGTATATATAAAGTACTTCATCGTGCTGGCTTTCTGCATTAAATACGTGCAGACGGGAGTACGTGTGTACCTATGTATGAGTTTCATTGGTAAATTACTGCCATAAGAAACTTTCTTTCGGCCGTACATAAATAAAAAAATGGACATCATTGTATTATTTTACCTGTGTACTCCTGTGGGCAAGCCATTGGCTTGAAAATTCAGCATTGTACCTCTTATTTAAAATAATCTATCCTATAGCTATAAAAAAAGTACTAGAATAAAAATGTACTGAGGCAGATAGACATTGGTGCTTGGTGTGATCACAGACTCACAGTTCATAAGTGTAGCTGAAATGTGACTTATAACAAACAGTGTGGCATGTGCTATTGGGCATTGTGGTAGTTTTGTATTTCCCGGAGTAGGTATCCTATGTGGCGTTGAACATGCTCCCTATAAAATATAAATATATTTCAACGAGAATATAACGTAGGCCTGTTCGTTTCGCTGAAAAATTAGTTAAAATATTATTTCAACTAATTTATTATAAGAGAAAAATATAGTTCCTATTAAAAAAATAAACTAAAAAAATGAATTATAAGACAACCAAACGGGGCCATAATTTAAAAATGGTCAAAGGAGGAGGTAAAAGCACGCAGCCATCAAGGCATCACATGCCACTTGGTCTCTTGACTTAGGAAACATCCAAAAACACAATCCCCTCCCCCTTCGGATGTGTGGATCGAGTTGTGGGTGTGCATTCAGACAGCGATGTCAAGGAAGCCGCAAGTGGATGCTCCGCATGTCAGTGTGCAGTGGTGACATTGTGACAACGTGCACAGTGACCTCTGGTGCGGCGGCAGGCAAGCCCGTTGCCGATCCTTTCAGCAGCATGCATAAGGAAAAATACTGACCACCACAGTTACCTTTTCACGTTGCAAAGTGAGCATTACACTTGTTAACCTGGTACTACTATATTTGGAGGCCTTGTAATATGATTTGTTAAAACTAATTCATCAATCAGTGCAATGTCAGACGATAATCATAGATGAAACACACGCATATATACTGACATAGCAAGGGCATAGATCAACATTGTTTTGTGATACAAAGGAAACTTTAAAAACTAAAATGGTATGGTATTGTAGATTACAGAGAAAGAGAAACAAAATTTAAATAGACTTATTTAATCTAATTCATAGGCTAAAAAAATCTAAACAATAACATGAGTAAAGAAGAGATAAGAAGATAATCCTGTCGATGTTTCGAACAAACACCAACTAATAAATTTATATTTGTTGTGAGTTAGGCTCGGATGGTGTACCAAAGGACACAAGATTTATACTCGTTCGAGCAGAATGTCCCTACGTCCAGTTCGCTGCTGCTAGTGTTATTAGTACCGAAAAAGGTTTGTAATAGAGGGTACAAACGGTCGAGAGAGGGACTGGTCCCAAGTCTCTCATGGAAAGGTCGAAAGGATGCTAAGAGCTTGGTTGCTGCTTGACCGTGTGTTGTGTGTGGAATTGATCCGTCCTCTTAGTGGGGTGCCCTGCCCTCCCTTTTATAGACCAAGGGGAGCAGGGATTACAGATGAGAGAAAGAGGAAAAAACCAGAGGGTCGAGAAGATCCATCGAAGGAGCCAGGTCTTTCTTTCCCCTTGTGCCTGCCCCGCTGACATGGCAGACCGTGCCAGGGATGGCATGTTCGCTGATCCTTATAGGGTCGTGCTCTGGTCTCGTTCAGCAAGTGGTTGCGTCCTATCCTATACCGGCGGACGGTGCAGAGTGCTAGGGTACTGAGCTGTGACCCTACGGGGAGTAGACGGTGAAAGGTCCTAATATGGCTAGAGGGGGGGTGAATAGCCTATTTAAAAATCTACAAATCAACTAGAGCAATTTGATTAGTATGACAAATAGCGTAATGCAAACTTGCTCTGGCTCTACAAGGGTTGCAAGCCACCTATCCAATAATTCTAGTTGCAATGATTACTTAGGCACCCAAACTTGCTATGTAACTACTCACTAAGAGTTCTCAAACTCGCTACTCTAAAGAGCTCAACTAGATGAATATAAATAATAAAGCAAGCTCTCAATTCTAATTACACTAAAGAGCTTGTATCAACTAGTTTGCAAGAATATAAATAAGTGAGTAGGGTGATTATACCACCGTGTAGGGGATGAACCAATCACAAGATGAAGATTAAGCCAATCATCGGGAGAATGCAAATGACAAGAGACAACCGATTTTTCTCCCAAGGTTCACGTGCTTGCCAACACGCTAGTCCCTGTTGTGTCGACCAACACTTGGTGGTTCGGTGGCTAAGAGGTGTTTCACAAACCTCGTCCACACGATAGGACACCGCAAGAACCGACCCACAAGTGAGGTAACTCAATGACACGAGCAATTTACTAGAGTTACCTTTCGACACTTCGCCGGGGAAGGTATAACTCCCCTCACAATCACCGGAGATGGCCACGAACAATCACCAACTCGTGCCGATCCTCCACCACTGCACCAAGCCATCTAGGTGGTGGCAACCACCAAGAGTAACAAGTGAAATCTGCAGCGTAACACAAATATCAAGTGTCTCTAGATGCAATCACTCAAGCAATGCACTTGGATTCTCTCCTAATCTCACAAAGATGATGGATCAATGATGGAGATGAGTGGGAGGGCTTTGGTTAAGCTCATAAGGTTGCTATGTCAATGAAAATGTGCAAGAGTTGTAGCTTGAGCCGGCCAAGGGGCTTTAAATAGAAGCCCCCATCAAATAGAGCCGTTGACTCAAAAAACGAGCTGACTGCGCGTTGACCGGACGCTCCGGTCACACTGCACCGGACGCAGCACCAGACGCTCCGGTCGTGAATACCGGACGCGTCCGGTCAGCATACCGGACGTGTCCGATAGCCCTAGACTGCCACGTGTCCAGTTCAAATCAAACTTAGCCGTTGCTGCCCCTTCTGCTGACAATCGGACGCTCACATCGGACGTAGAGTCACAAATGACCGGATGCTGAGCCACAGCGTCCGGTGGAGTATAGTAAGCAACCACGCCCGGCCGAACGCGTCCGGTGATACCGGACTGGATGCTGCCAGCGTCCGATTGACTGCCCTACCGAACACAGTGCATGCTGATTCACACCGAACACGTTCGGTCGCTGAGTCTATTGCCAAAATACTAGACATGTCCGATCACATACCGGACGCGTCCGGTCACTCTGTAACTAGCACGACTAACTCCTCTTTAACTCTATCTTCTTCACCCTTGCTCAAATGTGCCAACCACCAAGTGTATCACCTTGTGCACATGTGTTAGCATATTTTCACAAATATTTTCAAGGGTGTTAGCACTCCACTAGATCCTGAATGCATATGCAATAAATTAGAGCATCTAGTGGCACTTTGATAACCGCATTTTGATACGAGTTTCACTCCTCTTAATAGTACGGTTATCTATCCTAAATGTGATCACACTCACTAAGTGTCTTGATCACTAAAATAAAATGGCTCCTATATTTTATACTTTTGCCTTAAGCCTTTTGTTTTTTCTTTCTTCTTTTCCAAGTTCAAGCATTTGATCATCACCAATGTCATGATCTTCGTCATTGCTTCATCACTTGGAGTAGTGCTACCTATCTCATGATCATCTTGATAAACTAGGTTAGCACTTAGGATTTCATCAATTAACCAAAACCAAACTAGAGCTTTCAGACGGAGAAGTGACCATTCGTCTGTAGATGATGCGAGTTCTCTCTTAGATTGTAGTGGTTGTCATATGCTTGTGTCAGGATCCATGTCCGAGTCCTGATGGCGGCACCCACAACACTGTAGGACAAAAGTCAGCGCCTACAACACTGGTCGGGCACTTGTCAGGCTAGAAAGGGCTTAAAGCGCCTGTCTCATCGTATTCTGATGGTACCTTCCTACATGCATGAATGGTATGGTCCCCAGTACTATGGTTGACTTGAATGTCCTATCGTACCCTATGCTCGTCATTATGAAGGAGTAGGGTGCAGTCGTCGGGCGAGGCAGAGCCAGCCCTCAGTCATCGGGTGAGGCAGAGTGCAACCCTCAAGGGTCGGGCGAGGCGGAGCTAGCCCTTGGGGGTCGAGCGAGGCGAAGCCAGCCCTCGATCGTCGGGCGGGGCGAAGCCTGCGCTTGGGGGTCGAGCGAGGCGGAGCCATCCCTTGGTCGTCGGGTGGGGCAGAGCCAGCCCTCAGGCATCAGGCGAGGTAGAGCCAGCCTAGAACATCGGGTGAGGCGGAGCTAGGCCAAAACGTCGGATGGGGCGGAGCTTGCCCTTGGATGTCAAGCGAGGTGGAGCTTGCCCCCAGACATCAGGCGAGGCGAAGCCAATCTTCAGTCGTTCGGGCAAGAAGTGTAGCTGCATTCTTGTCTATTTGGAAGCATCATCGTTTGATGGTTATTAGCTTCACCCCATTGGGTACCCTAGTATTAGGTCCCCGATAATAGTCCCCAAGCCCTCGGGTGATTTAGATAGAATCGCCTAGGGGTGTTTTTGATTCGCTAGAGGGTGCGCGCGAGCGCACCCATCGGGTGTAGCCTTCGAGCCCCCGGATGACTCAGATAGAATCGCCCAAGGGGTATTTTGGACCCTCCGCGAGTATGGCAGTGAGATTTGATATTTTGACAACTAGATAGCTTAAAGGGAACCCTAGTATCCCATTCATGGGGATTCGCCTAGGGTTAGCCCAGTTGAGACTCAATAGTGGATTGAGACTTCCTTGAGGTTCGTGTGCCTGAGTTTTGGCCGCTTGCAGGCCCATCCCTAATTGGGACCGCCTCATTGCTAGTAGCTAGGAGAAATCATGGTTCCTCTGTGAACAGAAGGTGGAATGGGACTGCCTCACCGAGGAGGCCCGACTATGTGGAGATGTGAGCGCCCAGCTTGCTTCCACCCAACAGTAGGAAGCCAAGGCATGTCGGGACGAGGAGGAGGTCCATGGGATGTTCTAGGATCTATCGGTGAGGGTGCAGCAGGACAAGGAGGTGGCCATCAGGGTTCGAAAGGAGCGGGACGAGCTACTCGAGAAGGATGCTGAGGCCTACCAGCGGGCCGACGACCTCCTGGCTGAGCTAGAGAGTGAGTGGGATGTCAAGCTAGAAGCCGAGGAGAGGTCCGCGCCCCTACAGGAGAAGGTGAATCTGGATGCCAAGGTGGCTGCTCGGCTATGCAGGGAGCGAGACGAGCTACTCCAGACTATAGAAAGACTCCGCTCAAAGCATGGTGCAGCCCACGAGGAGTGTGACCAGGCCATCCGAGAGCACGACGAGGCACGTCAGGGGGTCAGCACCCTTTGGGCGGATCTTGGAGCCGCGGTGGCCCAAAGGCTAGAGGCCGAGAGTGTCTCTGTTGGGCTGGGCACGGAGCTTGCCGAGGTGCGAGGGATTCTTTAGGCCGAGAGTGATGAGCATGATCTCCTACGTGCTACCGTCGGAGTGGTTTTCGATGACCTAGGGGTGGCACGGCCGGAGGAAACTGGCTCACTTGCGGCCCGTGTCATAGATATTACGGTGCGAGTGCGCCAGTTTGAGGAGAATGCCTTTCACGCTAGGATCACCTAAGCCTTTGTTGTTGCCCGCTCTCATTATGATCAGGAAATTAACTTGGAGGTAATGAGCCTCGGCTTCGCGCCTGGCTATGAAGCCTCCGAGCTGGATGAGATTGAGAAGGCGGTGACTCCTATTGCGCTGAACCTGGCAGACAGGATGAAAGACATAGTTCACCCCCTGAGGAGGTAGTTAGTCGAATGAGTTTGATAAACATTTATCTGTAATCTGTGGACAAGTGTTGGTACTTTTGTGTCTGAAGACAAATTCATAATTTCATTTCGTAATTTTGTTTCGTTCATTTGATCTTACTTTCTTCCCTTTTGCATTCGAGAAAAAAGGTTTATGCGATCCGACCCTTCCGTTCGTTAAGACCATAGGGCCCAAGGTGTATAAGGAGGAAATTTCAGTTATGCTGGTGAGCAAAGTTACCATAGCCGTCGGGGCATGGGTTTTTTATAGTCTTACTAGGCATGCTTGTTTATCTGTTCCCACAATCCTTGCTGCTAACCTAACACGAGGAAAAGGTATGACACAATGGCTATTTTAAAAAAAAAGAGGAGGTATTTATACCTTTCTCAGCCCTCGAGTGGGATATGACCCCTTGCGGTCGCTGGGGCTGGATGTTACTAGAGACCGAAGCAAGGGTAGCAAACTTACTCTTATATTTGCATGTACCCTGTCGACGAAATATGGTCGGCAGTCTACCTAGGGGTATGCCCAAGGTAGTAGATTATCGGCAGACAGATGCGCAAGCCCCAAACAAGACGGTGACGCAAGACAGACACGAGGTTTTATCCAGGTTCGGCCGCCAAGGCGTAATACCTACGTCCTGCGTCTGATTTGTATTGCTGTATGTCAATGAGAGATGTTTTTTAGAGGGGTCCCCTGCCCGCCTTATATAGTCCGGGGGGCAGGGTTACAGATCTGGAAACTAATCCTAGTCAGTTACAATTGCCATATGTGGCCAGATAAGGATTCCTATTCTAACCGACCAGGATCCTGCTTGGTCGCCAAATCCATCTTGAGTCCTTGTGCGGAACTCCGATCAGGTTGACTGAGCCGCACGTCGTCTTTCGCGTGGACTGAACCCATCGATCCGGGCCAGCCCAAGCTTAGCCGTAAGGGTATAGGGGTTAATACCCCCACAGCTAGTCCCCGAGCATCATGTATTATGCTGCGACACGCCATTTTAACCTTCTCCGACAAGCGAGGCTTGAATCCTTGACGCCTCCGACCACCGTCATCACCGGAGAAGTAGGTTGTCCGAAGAATGTATGGTGCTCTTAAGAAAAAAGAAAAAAGATTTCTGTCCTGAGAAGTGTGCCCACTTGTATTTCTGAAAAGAAATGTAAGTGGTCTTGAAGCATAGCGCCCTTGAATATCAGAAGCGTAGGGGTCGAAAAACAAACACATTCACCGCAAGGTGAAGTGTGCCCACTTAGTCCCCGAGCCTGGTAGTAGGTGACGTAGGCACGTGGTGCCAGGGTCTAAAAAGAATTCCCAGTTAAGTTGAGAACCCAATCGTCGTACAGGCGATACGAGATGCACCGGCAGGTGCATCGTACCGATGTAGTCCCCGAGCTTGCTGGAAGGCGAGGTATGAGCCTTGTAGCAAGGTCTAAAGAAATGTCTCTTAACTGTATGTGAGTACAAATCACATGTAGCCAAGAAAAAACACTATTCAAGCAGTGGTCGGGGCAGTCCTCGAGCATATTAATAATCCTTATAATCATTCAAAGCACAAACACATTCACCGCAAGGTGAAGTGTGCCCACTTAGTCCCCGAGCCTGGTAGTAGGTGACGTAGGCACGTGGTGCCAGGGTCTAAAAAGAATTCCCAGTTAAGTTGAGAACCCAATCGTCGTACAGGCGATACGAGATGCACCGGCAGGTGCATCGTACCGATGTAGTCCCCGAGCTTGCTGGAAGGCGAGGTATGAGCCTTGTAGCAAGTTCTAAAGAAATGTCTCTTAACTGTATGTGAGTATAAATCACATGTAGCCGAGGAGAGCAAAACTCCAAAAAGTGGTCAGGAGTGTCCCCGAGCACAGCGGTGGTCATAGCAGTTCCTGAATATAGTAATGGTCAGAGCAGTCCACGGGCACAACCGTGGTCGGAGCAGTCTTCGAGCAAAAAGGTGGTCTGGACAGTACCCGAGCACCGTAGTGGTCTGGGCAGTCCCCGAGCACCGTAGTGGTCTGGGCAGTCCTCGAGCACAGTAGTAATCAAGGCAAATCCACGATCGCGTGCACTGCTTGTACTATTATTTGGTGTATTTATTTTTCTCTACTCTCTGCCAAGTCTAGTCTGTCCAGTCTGACACGTCTGGTCAAAAAAGCAAATAGGTATAGTACGTCATTCTGTCTTCTTATTGTTTTCTGGCAAACAGTCGGTTGACACCTGTATTGAGGTGTGTCAGTGTGGGCCCCCTTACACCATCAACGAAGAGGCGCGTACACTGTTAACGAAGGAGCGCGTTTATTGGCGCAGATTTCGGGGTTGTGTGAACAACCGTTCGCGGCGCGTGCGCACGACTCCCAATATTCTCGGGCGGACGAAACGACGGTGCCCTTTTGCTTTATATAATGTAGGTCTGGTAAGTTACCCTCACCATTCCCCATTGTCATCCGCCGCCGCAACCTTCTTCTTCCTCCTGCCAAACCCTATTCCCCAAAAATCAGCACCAATCCCCTCGGTCTCCCGCATTCACCCACTTAGTAAGGACGAACTAATGGCGAAGAGAGACGCCCAGAAGAAAGGAGGGGTCATGGCGAAGGAATGGTGGAAGTCGCGGAGCAACGAGCAAACCATCGAGGACCTCGTCGCCATGGGAGTGCTCCACAACAAGGCACTTGCGGGATGGCGTGCACCCGAAGGAGAAAGCTTCCCCGATCCACAACCAGGTGAAATTGTGGTCTTTGAAGATTTTTTCAAACGGGGTTTTGGGATTCCAGTGCACCCTTTCCTTCAGGGGCTCTGCTTGTACTACGAGATTGGGATTTGCAATCTGCATCCCAACTCGATTCTTCTCGTCTCTACCTTCATCCATCTCTGCGAGGCGTATGGTGGCTTCCAGCCCCATTTCGACCTCTTTCGCCACCTGTTTTGCCTTCGGAAAAAGGGAAGCGGCGGCTCGAAGATCGCCGGAGGCGTCTACCTGAACCTGCGGGACGGAATGAAAGCTCAATACCTGCACTGTCCCTGGAACACCTCATTGGACGAGTGGTATAAGAAGTGGTTCTACATCCGTGAAGAGCCGAACACCATCACTCTGTGCGATGTGGGACTGGTTCCAGAGAAGAAAAGCAGCTGGTCGGAGAAGCCCGACAACTTGGAGCAGATCGCCGAACTACTCGGGTTGATTCCGTGGGGAAGGCTTGACGGCCCGAGCGTTGTCGGCAACTTCATCAGCCGTAGAATTCAGCCGTGCCAGAAAAGGATTCACCCCGGCTTCGAGTACCAAGGAGGCGCTGATCCGACTAGGACCAGAAAGGAGCCGCTCAACAAGCTGGAGATCAAGGCCAGGATTGGAGAGCTATTCAACCTGGCCGATCCCAGTTATGTTGCATTGAACGCCATTGAACACGCCTTCAAGCTGGCTCGTCCTCCCCCAAAGGTAAATGACGCCTCCTTTTAACTGTAAAGTCATGTTGCATCAAGAAAATAACTGTCTTTTCCTTCATTTTGCGTCTCAGTATAATGGCCGTGACCGGGCAGGAGTGTTTGTGTCACCTCCCCCTGGTGTAGAGTGGCCGCAAGTTACTGGACCAACCGCCCAGACCAGCGCCAGGACCGACGGCGTTCACTGGGCGGTACTCGAGACCGTTGAGGACGCCTCGACCAGAGCCGCCGGCAAGCGTCCGGCTGCCAGCAAACGACGCCAAGCCATCATCTCCCAGTCGGACGACGAAGCAGAGGATGCGGACATCTTCCGGCTCATCCCCCGAAAGAGGAGAAGACAGGTGGAGCCGTCAGAGCAGGGTGGCTCCTCTGTGCCAGCAGTGGTCACAGCACCGACCACGGCAACACAGAGCACAGACGAAAGGAACATGCCGCATCATCCTCCGACACCCGTACCGGAGCTTGAACAAGTCCCGGTGGAAACTGCCGAGCAAGCAGAGCAGGGGCGGTCGAGGAGACGTTCCTTCGCCACATCCTTCCGCAAGTCAAAACTGTAAGTATATATATTTTTGATGTAAGCTTTTCATTTTGCATTGGATGCTATTGTCTTATGAATTTGTCTCTGAATGTATTAGATCGGCGTCCACCGAAGGCCCCGACCAGCTAGCTGGGTGCGGAACGTCCTCTCCAAAAATGGCGGGACAAACTGCTCAGCAACAAGCCGTGGAGGAGCCCATGGCAGGGACTCTGCCTGGGCCTCAGCAGGCGTACGACCAGACGCCAGTCCCCGAGCAGAATACAAGTGCTCCGAGCACAAACCCTGATGAGGCGGATACCACAGCACCACAGGAGCTGGATCTAGCCGAGGGGCAGCAGCCAGAAGTTGCCCAGAACAAGGGTGCCGACGCGACGGCTCGTGGGAAAGCCCTGGTGGTCGTGGAGTCTGCGAACTCCGGACCACTGCCGCCTCCCGAACAGGAGGCTGAAGAGGATGAAGTGGAAGAAGTCCTGGGCCGTCCCCAAGATAGACGACAACATGTATATGTGTCGCGCTATCGGAACGACGAATGGGTCATGCACGAGGAGATCCCAGAGGCCGAGGAAACCTTAAGAGTTGAGCGAGCAGCCAAACGCCTGGTGACTGAAGTCCAGGTATATTTGGCTTTAGTCCTTAAACATGTTGTGTAGTCAAGCTGTCTGACGTAGCTTGTGTGTATACAGGACGTGATGAAAACTGCGAGGTACCGAAAAAGGTGCTTCGACCAGATAGAAGTAGTCATGAAGACCAATAAGGAGCTGACGGCTGAAGTTGAACGCCTACGGCGCCAACTTGAAGCCACCGACCAGGAGAGGACAAACCAAGAAACACAGAACCAAAACCTGGTCGGCCAGCTCAAAAACAAAGAGCAGGAGAAAACATGTAAGTGTTCACCGTATCATAGCAAGTGCTGGACTTGTGTTTTTTGTTCCTGACAATAATAGCTGTAATGCAGGTTTAGAAGCTGAAGTGACCCGCCTCCAGGGGGAGAACAGCCGCGCGCTTGCAGAATGTGGTCGCCTGAAGGAGGACAACGAGAAATTGGCACGCCGCCAGTCGGAACTCCAAGACCACACTAACAGAATGAAAGACGACCTGAAAAGTAAGCATTCCAGACCGCCTTGCTCATTCAACTGCCCACATTGCCTTGTCGTGTCATCACGTTTGATGTCTTGTAATGTTTTTAGTTTTGAAAGTCAATGCCAAGAGGCACCTTGAGGCCGTGATCAAGGAGCGTGACGACTGGAAAGCACAATGCCTTAAGGCCGTCGAGGAGCGGGACACGTGGAGCAAGCGGTGCCAAGAAATGGCAACTGGCATTGTGCCCGTCCTCGACCTCATCGACCCGGCGCTCACAGAGGAAGAGCTAAGGACGCCTCAGCTCGGACTGGTCGAGAGATGCAAGCAAGCATGGGGATGGTTCCAAGACTTCGTGAAGGAGGCAGGTGAGTACACGGGCGCCCATGTGCTAAGCATGGTGCGTGCTCACTACCCCCTGATCGATCTCAAACGCTTGGAGGCTGGGTACCCGAAGGAGATAGACCCAGACAAGGCCGAAGAGCTTCGGACGGCTCAGCTGGACTTGTCGTCAAGGATAATTGGCGATATTAACCTGTGCGGAGGTGGGACAGCACCTGTGCAGGGTATGCCATCGACAAGCCAGCTGGAAATGCCATCACCTTCAAGCCAACCAACGAAGCCTGCGGTCTCGACCAGCCAGGCACCGGCGGGGCCATCCCCTTCAGTTTGACTAGCTCTAGAGTCCCCGAGAATCGAGTAGGGTATCGGAGGCGGCGAGCAGTAAATGCCATGCGCCCCGACCAGCCAATGTAATAGGCTTAGAGCTGTAGAAGGAGGACATAGTTGTGTTATTGTAAACTTGAGCCTTTTCAGGCAAGCTTGTAATAGCGTAACTGTATATCATTATAAGCTTATTTGTTTTATACAAAACGCACTTTAAGCTTGAAATTTTTTTGCTGGTGTAACTAAGTGGGAACGTGTTAACGTTCTGTTTAGTTGTACCGTTTTGCTCGACACGTCATCCTGAAAAGTTTGTGCGGCCCTTAGTCTGGCATGTGGTCGGAGTATGAGGTACTATGACCTGTGCATACGTGGACGCAGGCAAGTCAAACCAGGGGGAACCTGCCGATCACCCGCAACGTAGAGAGCAGATCCCGTGCACGCGTTGGGAGGAACCGGAAACAGGGCCTGCTCCGGAAACCGTAGGAGGAGTGGTGGTCGGCTTGTACTGGCTTAAGTTAGAATAGCCATAAAATTCGGAGTGACACATTAGAGTGGTCGGAGAAATCATAATTGCTTTAAAGTAAATCGAAAATGTAAGTAGAGTACATATCTCAGTAGTTAAGCATAGAAACGTCTAAGCTTGTCGATGTGCCACGAGTTTGGTACGTCCCTGCCGTCCAGGTGAGCTAACCTGTAAGACGTTGGACGTGTGACTTCCTTGATCATGAAGGGTCCCTCCCATGGGGTTGCGAGTTTGTGGACGCCAGCCTGGTTCGTCTTCCACTTCAGGACTAAGTCCCCGACCACGAAGAAACGCTCTTTAACGTTCTTGTTGTAGTACCTGCGCAAAACAGCAAGGTATTTGGCCGTGCGTACGCAGGAATCAAGCCTTTTCTCTTCTGCGCTGTTGACTTCTAGCTCCCGTACTTCGTCGACCTTGCCTTCGTCGAAGTTCTCTATCCGTGCTGATCTGAAAGCTATATCTGGTGGGAGGACTGCCTCAGCGCCGTAAACCATAAAGTATGGTGAGACGCCGGTGTTACGACTGGGCTGAGTTCGGAGGCCCCAGACCACGGCTGGTAACTCCTTGAGCCATCTTCCAGGAGCTTTATCGTTTTCTCTGTACATCCTCTTCTTTAATGCGTCCAAGATCATGCCATTTGCCCGCTCGACTTGTCCATTAGCTCTAGGATGCGCCACCGAGACGTATTTTACAACTATGCTCCTTTCATCGCAGAAGTCCCAAAAAGCGTTCCCGGTGAACTGAGTACCTAGATCAGTAATGATGCTGTTGGGCACGCCGAAACGGTGGATGACCTGGTCGAGGAATGTGACAGCTTTCTCTGAGGATGCCTGTACCAGAGGCATGTATTCTATCCACTTAGAAAACTTATCAATTAGCACGAAGACACATGTAAATTTCCCAGGAGCTGGTTTGAAGGGCCCAATCATGTCCAGTCCCCAGCAGGCGAAGGGCCAAGAGGCTGGAATCGTCTGAATCTCATGTGCTGGTACATGGATTCTCTTGGAGAAGAACTGACAACCCTCACAGCGGCGGACTAGCTTCTCTGCGTCGGCCACTGCTGACGGCCAATAGAACCCTGCTCGGAAAGCCTTACCGACCAGTGTTCTTGAGGCCGCGTGGTTGCCGCAGGAGCCAGAGTGGATTTGGTCTAGGAGATGCTCGCCTTCCTCCTTGGTTATACACTTCATCAAGATTTCCTCCTTAGCGTTTTTGCGCCATAACTTGCCATCGACGAGCAGATACTGCTTACTACGACGCATCAAGCGCTCATTTTCTGTTCGATCGATATAACCGCTACCATCTGTCAAGTACTTGATGAAAGGTGTTCTCCAGTCCGGCTCATGAGTGGTCGGGAGCGGCTCGGTTGTGCTCGGCGCCGGAACCGAAGCCACTAATTGCTGGTCTGAAACTTTGTTGGTCGTTGAATCTTCGTCTTCAATGGAAGGCGTGAGCAGGTCTTGGACGAATACGCCATGTGGGATTTTGGCTCGGGATGATCCTAACTTTGACAACGCATCCGCTGCTTGGTTCTTGTCCCGGACCACGTGTATGTACTCGATGCCATAGAACCTGCCTTCCAGCTTTCTTATCGATTTGCAATATGCGTCCATCTTTTCACTGGTCGTGTCCCAGTCCTTGTTGAGCTGGTTGATGACCAGAGCCGAATCTCCGTAGACATAGAGACGTTTAACTCCAAGCTCAACCGCGATGCGTAGACCATGCAGGCATGCTTCATACTCGGCGGCATTATTAGACGCTGGGAAATAAATCCTGAGGACGTACCGGAGCTGTTCCTTGGATGGTGACACGAAAAGAACTCCTGCTCCCGCACCGTCGATGTTGAGAGAACCGTCGAAGTACATCGTCCAATATTCATCGGATCCCGGAGAGGCAGGCGTGCTTAAGTCTGTCCACTCGACGATGAAATTGACGAGTGCCTGAGACTTGATTGTAGTACGGCTTGCAAATTCCAAGGAGAGGGGGCATAGCTCCATTGCCCATTGACGATGCGCCCGTTCGCATCCTTATTGCGGATGATGTCCCCCAAAGGATACTCGGTCACGACCACCACACGATATCCGTCGAAGTAATGTCTCAACTTTCGGGATGTTATCAGTATGGCGTAGAGCAGTTTCTGAATCTGTGGGTACCTGGTCTTGGATTCGTTGAGTACCTCACTAATGAAATAAATTGGCCGCTGTACCTTGTAGGAGTGGCCCGGCTCGTCGCGCTCGACCACCATTGTAGTGGAAACCACCCGATCGGTTGCCGCAATGTAAAGTAGGAGAGTTTCGTCTTCTCCGGGAGCAGTAAGTACCGGAGGTGACGTGAGGTATTGTTTTAGCTGCGTGAAGGCAGCGTCTGCTTCCTCCGACCACTCAAACTTCTCGGACGCTTTGAGCAGTTTGAAGAACGGTAGGCCTTTTTCTCCTAATCTTGATATGAAACGGCTTAGAGCAGCCATGCAGCCGGTAAGCTTCTGAACATCCTTCACCTTTTTTGGGGGCTTCATGTCTAAGACGGCTTTGACTTTCTCCGGGTTAGGGCGTATGCCGTCGTAACTGACGACGTTGCCGAGCAATATGCCAGAAGGGACACCAAAGATGCACTTCTTTGGGTTTAATTTCCATTTGAACGTATTAAGGGCTGCGAAGGTGCGTTCCAGATTGTCAACAAGGGTATGAGCTTCCTTGGTTTTGACAACTACATCGTCGACGTAAGCCTCGACGAGGCCGTCTTTTATCTCGTCGTTGAGGCAGGCCTGTATAGCGCGTTGGTAGGTAGCACCGGCGTTTTTGAGCCCAAACGACATAGTCGTGTAGCAGTAGGCGCCGAAAGGCGTGATGAAAGATGTCTTGATCTGGTCGTCCTTTTTGAGAGCGATCTGGTGATAACCAGAGTAGCAATCGAGAAAGGAAAGCAGCTCGCAACCGGCGGTTGAATCTACGACCTCGTCTATGCGAGGTAAGCCAAAGGGGTCCTTAGGGCAGTGTTTGTTGAGATCAGTGTAATCAACGCACATTCTCCATTCATTATTCTTTTTGCATACAAGAACCGGGTTGGCTAACCATTCCGGATGATACACTTCTTTGATAAATCCGGCTGCCAAAAGCCGTGTAACTTCTACCCTAATCGCCTCCTTTTTGTCGCGAGCGAACCGTCGTAGCTTCTGCTTGATTGGTTTGGCTTTGCTGTTGACATTTAAGGAGTGCTCAATCAAGTCCCGAGGTACACCGGGCATGTCGGAAGGTTTCCATGCAAACACATCCACGTTGCCCGTCAAGAACCTGACGAGCGCGTCTTCCTATTTGGGATCCAGGTTGGCCCCGATGAGGGCCGTTTTGCTGGGATCGCCCTCGACCAGCTGGATTGTCTTGTGCTCCTTGGATCTGATGTTCTTGCGCGGAGCCTCGAGCTCTGGGATCTCCAGGTGGTCGGCCGGGGTCTTCTTAGCGTCGAGCATGGTCTCGGCCATGCGAATAGAGAGGTCGTGGGCCTCTGCTATTTTGAAGCTGTCGTCCTCGCAGGTATAAGCTGCGTATACGTTGCCCCTAAGGGTTAGAACTCCTTTCTCAGTAGGCATCTTGAGCACCAGATACCTGTAATGAGGTATGGCCATGAACTTGGTGAGCGACGGTCGACCAAGAATAGCATGGTAGGTGCCGTCGAAATCAGCGACCACGAAGTTGACGTAGTCGGTGCGGAAGTGGTCCGGGGTCCCAAACTGCACAGGTAGCGTGATCTGCCCGAGAGGTGTGGAGCTCTGTCCGGGGAGAACGCCCCAGAACTGCGCTTCGTACGGCTTTAGGTCCGCCTGGGCTATTTTCAGAGCAGGCAGGCTGTTCTTGAACAGAATATCGATGGAGCTGCCGCCGTCGATCAGGACCCTGTCGAATTGAACCTTGTTGATACAAGGATCGAGGACCAGGGGAAAACGTCCTGGCTCGGGTATGGCGGCCCATTGGTCCTTCCTGCTGAAGTAGATTTCACGGTGAGACCACGGAGGGAGCCGCGGATCGGTGAGAAGGTTATCGGTGTTCGCCACGTTCAAGCAAGCGCGGGCGAGCAGTTTGTGTTCTCGTTTGGTCTCAATGGACACCTTGCCGCCGATGATGGTGTGCACGCGATCAGTCGGCTTGACGTATTTATGACGAGGATCTGCATCGTCGTCGTCGTTGTCCTCGTTGCGCTGTCCCCCCGCGTCGTTAGGCTTGTCGGACGTATCCGGAGCCTGTTGACGCGTGTAGATAGTCTTGAGGACGCGGCAATTCTCCATGGTGTGGTTCGATTTGGGATGGAGCTGGCAAGGTCCCTTCAATGCTTTGGCGTAGTCGTCCTCGTAGTTTCGACGTCCGCTGCCCTTTTTCACGGTATTGACCTCGCCGTCGTCTTCCCGAGCGCGCTTGCTCCTGTAATCGTCGCGGCGGTTGCGCCGCTGATTACGTTGATCACGGTGATCGCGGGAGTCGTTGCGCTGGTTGCGGCGGTCAAAATTGTCGTTCCGACCACGATTGCCACGGTAATCGTCGCGGTGTGGGGGGTGGTCGGAGCGTGGAACCCTTGCTGCTTCTTCAACGATTATCTTTTTAGCGTCGTCAGCGTCCGCATATTTCTTAGCGGTGGCTAAAAGCGCTGTGACCGATTCGGGTCTCTTCCGGAGGAGCTTGTCTCTTAGGGCGTCGTGGAAGCGGAGGCCGGTGACGAAAGCCTCGATTGCTTCGTTGTCGGATATTGATGGGACTTTGATGCGCATCTCCGAGAAACGCCGAACGTACTCGCGCAGTGGTTCATCCTTTCGATCTCGGATCCGCTGCAAATCGTACTTGTTGCCGGGTTGTTCACAAGTAGCGATGAAGTTGTCGATGAAGGCCTGCCTGAGCTCCTGCCAAGAGTCAAAATAGTTCGCTGGCAAGCTAACCAGCCATTGGTGACCTGCATGACCAACAGCGACTGGGAAGTAGTTAGACATGACGTGCTCGTCAGCCATGGCTGAGCGGCACGCAGTTTCGTAGAGCATAACCCATAATTCGGGGTTTTCCTTGCCGTCGTACTTCTGAAGCTTCTCGAGCTTGAAATTCTTGGGCCATATGACTTGGCGCAGGTGTGGAGTGAACTACTTCAGACCCGGCGGACCGTGGGCGGTGTCATACTCCATACGGCGATAGCTTTCATGGGATGCACGATCGTCGGCTCTCTGGTTGATGCGAGCACGTAGATCACGTCCACCGAGGTGATGGCGGAGATCGTTATTGCCATCGCGGCGATCTCGATTGCCATCTGGGTTAGCCCTGCGACCGTGGTTATCACGGCGATTGTCGCCTCGAACGTCGTGGCGGTTATCCTCCCGGCGGCGGTTGTCGTCCCGACCACCATCACGACCACCGTTTCCGCCTTGACGATTGTTTGATGGGTCGTTATTGCGCGAGCCACGTTGGTTGAGTGGCTGTGAGCGACTTGAGTATTGGCGGCTGTGGCTTGATTCGACAGAAACGGATGGAGCCCGGGCTTGGTTCATCTCTGCGGTCTGAGCCATAGCAGCCGTCAGATAAGCTTGTATGTCATCACGGATTACTTGAGTCTCGGGAGTGTTGGGTAGCCGCTGCATTGTCGCCATGGCGACGGCTACGTTGGCGCTTGGGGTCCTGAAGACTTGTTTGTCCCCCACCCTGTCGAAAGCATTGTTGAGGTCACGTGGCTGGACCCTTATGCGTCGTGCCTCCTGGTCTGCTTCAGCTTCGGTTTGCCGGCGATTAAACCGGTCAATATTGCGTGCTTCGCGTGCAGTCTTTTCTTGTTCTGTTTCGCCAACCGCTGGCGGCTCGTCGTTGCTGACAACATGGATTAAATCCCCTCGTCTTGGCGGGAAAGACGGAAATTGGGGGAATCCCGGGACGTGGTCTGGTAGATCCAGATCGTATTGGACGCCTTCATCTTCGTGACGCTGAAGCTCGGTGTGGACAGATGCATTGGACGCGATGCCGGATGAGGAGCTGGAGTCGCCCTCTCGGACTGTGTGGACGGATCCTTCCTGATAATCTTCAATCCGGACCATGTTGACGATGTTGCATGGCTTTGGCTGAGATCGGCGTATAGGACACAGATCCGTGCGGTGTCGCAGGTTGTATGCGTAGCTGGAGGCAGCGTTTTGCAGGCCGTAGGGATGGACCTGGTGGTTTTCCGTCGGGGCTTCGTACTCACAGAGTCGGAGACCCGTCGCGATGGCTGGCCGATGATGAGCGAAACGCCCCTCAGGAGTTGATACGACCACAAGATCTGTTCCGAGTCGCACAGGACGACTGGTCCGAGCTGGTCGGGTAGATCTGTTGTGGAGAGCTGTTACCTGCTCGTTAGGTTAGATTTGAATCGTACTTACCAGAGCTAGGGTTTCAGCGAGTTTGATGCCGACCCGATCGATGGAGTCGAGCGAGTCGGTGTCGTCGATCTGCTTTCCTTTGTAGCGGGGAAGCGGACGACGGGTTGTCGGCGTGGCTGTAAGCGTGGTCGGAGCCAGATGTACCGTGGTCGGAGCCAGATCCATCGTGGTCGGAGCCACGTTCGTCGTGGTCGGAGCCGTGTTCACCGTGGTCGGAGTCGTGTTCCCCGTGGTCGGAGCCGTAGCCGATGCAGGTGAAGTAGTCGTCGGCGCGGGTTGAATCCACGCCTCCTCCGTGGTCATGGCGATGGAGACGTCGGGGCCGGTGGTCCAGGTGATCTGGCCGACGGTGAACGTGAGGCCGTTGGGCGTAGCCATGGAGCCGGAGTCGATGACCATCTTGTTTGCTTGGAGAGCAGTACGCACACCCCCTACCTGGCGCGCCACTGTCGACGAAATATGGTCGGCAGTCTACCTAGGGGTATGCCCAAGGTAGTAGATTATCGGCAGACAGATGCGCAAGCCCCAAACAAGACGGTGACGCAAGACAGACACGAGGTTTTATCCAGGTTCGGCCGCCAATAAGGCGTAATACCTACGTCCTGCGTCTGATTTGTATTGCTGTATGTCAATGAGAGATGTTTTTTAGAGGGGTCCCCTGCCCGCCTTATATAGTCCGGGGGGCAGGGTTACAGATCTGGAAACTAATCCTAGTCAGTTACAATTGCCATATGTGGCCAGATAAGGATTCCTATTCTAACCGACCAGGATCCTGCTTGGTCGCCAAATCCATCTTGAGTCCTTGTGCGGAACTCCGATCAGGTTGACTGAGCCGCACGTCGTCTTTCGCGTGGACTGAACCCATCGATCCGGGCCAGCCCAAGCTTAGCCGTAAGGGTATAGGGGTTAATACCCCCACATACCCCGTACTTAGGATTTTAATGATCATTCCATGACCATGCGTTTGGTCTTATTGCTGGCACAGTCTTCCCCGAGCCCCTACGCGTGGCAGGGATTCGGTCAAGGGTCAGCTCATTTTGTGACTGTCGCTCTGTTCGTGGTTTTCGCAACTGGAGGGGTTGAGGCAACGTCGCCTACCTCGATGGCACAAGGGAGATGCTTGATGAGCTCGCTAATGGGGATGTTCGAATGGAATCTGGTCTCATCGCTCGTGACAGGGTCAGTAAAGCCCTCGGGTGGCATTCCGTTGTTCCATAACCCGCCTTCCAACAGACTCCACCTCAATGGGGATTCTATGGGCTCGGCTAGAGGCTGGATTGAACTAGAAGGTTGAGATGACCCTATCCGCCTTTATGCGGGTTGGGCAAAGGCCATGGAGACTCATCCGTGTTTTCTCCCCTGGCTCTTGTTCAACACAAGGCTACATCGGGCCCTTCGTGGGCTAGCCTTCTTAAAGGTCCTAATGGCTAGAGGAGGGGTGAATAGCCTAATAAAATTTCTACAACAACACTTAACAAAATGGTTAGACAATTATGAGGCGAAGCAAGTGTTGCACTAGCCTACTCCAAAATGCAAGCCACCTACCACAATTCTAGTTTAGATAGTGTCGATTCACACAAGAGGTATGACACTACCCTATGTTAATGTGCTCTCAAAGGCTAACTAAAGAGCCACACCAACCAAGCAAGCAAGCTCTCACAACTAGTTACACTAAAGAGCTTATCAACTAGTTTACGATAATGTAAAGAGAGTGATTAAGATAGTTATACCGCCGTGTAGAGAAGTGAACCAATCAATCATAAGGATGAATAACAATGACGACCAATCACCTCGGAATCAAAGGATGAACACAATGATTTTTACCGAGGTTCACTTGCTTGCCGGCAAGCTATTCCTCGTTGTGGCGATTCACTCACTTGGAGGTTCACACGCTAATTGGCTTCACACACCAAACCCTCAATAGGGTGCCACACAACCAACACAAGATAAGGATCACACAAGCCACGAGCAATTCACTAGAGTACCTTTTGGCGCTCCACCAAGGAAAGGTCAAGAACCCCTCACAATCACCACGATCGGAGCCAAAGACAATCACCACCTCCGCTCGATGATCCTTGCTGCTCCAAGCCGTCTAGGTGGCGACAACCACCAAGAGTAACAAGCAAAATCCACAGCGAAACACGAACACCAAGTGCCTCTAGATGCAATCACTCAAGCAATGCACTTGGATCACTCCCAATCTCACTATGATGATGAATCAATGATGGAGATGAGTGGGAGGACTTTGGCTTAGCTCACAAGGTTGCTATGTCAATGAAAATGGCCAAAGATGTGAGCCACAGCTGGCCATGGGGCTTAAATAGAAGCCCCCATGAAATAGAGCTGTTGTACCCCTTCACTGGGTACACTACGCTCTGACTAGACGCTCTGGTCCAACTGACCGGACCCTGGACTCAGCGTCCAGTCCACTGATGGACGCCACGTGTCACTGGCTTCAAACGATGTTCGTCAGATTCCAACAGCTATGAAGCTGACTGGACGCTCCGGTAAAACTGACTGGACGCTGGAGCCTCAGCGTCCGGACGAGTACAGTAAGGGTCAAAACTTGGTTTTTCTCGATCAGACGCGTCCGGTCCACCTCGATCAGATGCAGCCCAGTGTTCGGTGGTAAACCCTAGCCTCTATACTGCCAATCAACACGACCGGACGCAGGCAGTCAGTGTCCGGTGCTCTTGGATCCAGCGTTCGGTCACTTGACCGACGCTGTCATCACCTTTGTTTTCACTTGTAACTTCTCCACCCTTGCTCTAATGTGCTAACCACCAAGTGTATCACCTTGTGCACATGTGTTAGCATATTTTCACAAATATTAACAAGGGTGTTAGCATTCCACTAGATCCTAAATGCATATGCAATGAGTTATAGCATCTAGTGGCACTTTGATAACCGCATTCCGATACGAGTTTCACCCCTCTTAATAGTACGGCTATCAAACCTAAATGTGATCACACTCTCTAAGTGTTTTGATCACCAAAACAAAATAGCTCCTATGGATTATACCTTTGTCTTAAGCTTTTTATTTTTCTCTTTCTTCTTTTCAAGTTTAAGCCCTTGATCATCGCCATGTCATCACCATTGTCATATTATGATCTTCATTAGCTTCTCTACTTGAAGTGTGCTACCTATCTCATGATCACTTGATAAACTAGGTTAGCACTTAGGGTTTCATCAATTCACCAAAACCAAACTAGAGCTTTCACCTTCGAACCTCGGTCTCTCGATCTAGGATTGGGCGGCTCAAGCCCCTGAACTCGTCAGGGTCTGATAGGGGTCGGCCATGTTTTACACGTCACCCCATCCTTAGTTTCCACAACCAGAGGGGTTGAGTTGACGCTACTTGCCTCGATGGCTCGAGTGTCATGCTCAATAAGCTCACTAACGGGCATGTTCATATGGAATCTAGGTCCATCATTCATTGATAGGGTTGGCAGAGTCCTCATGTGGTATTCCACTACTTCTTAACCCGCCTCCCGACAGATGCTCGAGCCATTCGATAGGCTTAGGTGGCCCATTGGCCTCTTCTCAATGGAGATTTTATGTGTTTGGCTTGAGGTTAGAATCGAACGAGAAAGGTCAAGGTGTCCCTGTCTACTTCTGAGCGGGGTCGGGAAAGGCCGCTGGGGCTCATCTCGGTTTTTCTCCCCTAGCTCTATTTGACTCAAGGCGGCCTCGAGCCCTTCACAGGCTGGCCTTCGAACCTCGGTCAGTTGTCGCTCATATCGAACAAGGCGGGTGCCGCTTCATGACGTGACACAAAGCGTTGAGATGTAGCGATTGCATATGCACCGTTTGAATGTATGGGATTAATGTATGATTTAATTGAAATGAAAGCGGGGGTTGGTAATGTTACATTGGTGGCATGAGCGATGAGAAGCTCTTATCGAACATGTCCGTGCGGGGTTCAGGTCCGACGTTTGTGATGGGGCCAGCGTGACCTGCATGAGCATTGCAATTTTTCATTTCTGTCTCTCGGTGGCGATCCGACCCATTTGATTGACTTTAGGTGACCTAACAGCTTCTCCTTGGAGGAGATTCTATAGGTGGACCCCTCCAAACCCTTCTCGAGAAGGCGGATGCTAAAGTTTGGGGTGCGGGGAATTATGAATTTGATTATTCTGGTGAACAAAAACACCGTAGCCATCGGGACGTAGGGTCTAGCGGTTTGTCCAGTTTTACTCAAAGTTTTACACCTGCACATCATGCCTCTAGTTTTAAACATAAGGAGGGGTTGGGCGAAGAGGATGTCTAAAAAAGTAGACACTCTCGGTAGCCCCCGAGCGATGTCCGTGCCCCTGCCGTTGTTGGGGTCGAAGGCTCGGTAATGGAATCAACACGCAAAGTAAGTAATCCAAGGTGCATATCTTTTGGTGGCCATTCATTCAGTGTTTTACCTAGGCCATCCGATCGACCCAGGAGGCTCGGTGGGCTCCCCTTGATGGGGGTTCTATCGCTGGGTCCTTCCAAGTCCTGTCTGGGAAAGCAAAAAGTCGCCTGTATGCGGGTGTGCCTTGTTTCTCGTGCCCGACGCGAGGTAGTGGTGGACCATGCCTAGGCCACTCCCTGTTTGACCAGGCACCATTTCATTGAGCAGAGCATGTCCCGTTGGTCTAGATGTGTCCCCTTAAATTCCCGTCAGCATCGATTTCCCATCTGCATTGAATAGGGGAAGGGAGAGAGTTTTTTCATCCCAACCTTTTATCTTTCCTCAGCTGCTGCGCCTCTTCCTTAAATAGGGAGGGGGAGGGGAGTTCTCATCCCATTCCTTCGTCTATTCCTAACCCGCTACCTCTCCTCCTTTCTCCATCTCGCCGAGCACGTTTGTATGTCCTGGCAGTTCCTAAGTGAGACAGGGTAATGCGAGGGAGAGGAGAACTCACAGATCCATTCGTGAGTGCGATGTCGAGCTAGAGGTCATCCAACATAGATGAGATGGTGCTGGCTGCCTTTGCCGAGAAGGGGCCACTTCTACCGAAGGAGGAGGTGCACTGAAGGGTGCTGAGCGTAGTCGGCTTTGTTGTTGTCCGTGCAGCCTTTGTCGGAATGGAGCCATACAGGGACTTCTTCTGGCAAAGCTTCTTTAGGCGAGCCTTGTTGGTGGGGAAGCCACTTAGGATTGCATCGATAGGGGGTTGTGCCCTTGCTGCTGCTCAGATCAGCCAGTTCATGAAGCTTGATGAGATGTCAGAGGCATCCATCAGCCATGGTGGCCTTTCTTCGATGGGGAGCGCCCCTCGTCTAGGTGCCATTGTCAGGGTTACGGCTGATCACGATGGCGCAGTCCCTGGATGCCCTAGCGAAGGCACCACAGTCACCGACGTGGAGCTCAACATTGCAGACAACGGCGCCCTCAAGGATCCCATGGAGCGATAGGACGTCGTTGATGGAGAGCGTGGCACGACGACCATAGTAGTGCTTATAGTAAAACTGGTCAGAAACTATAATCGAATAAGTTGTGGGGGAGCCCCTGTGTGAATAGTGTTTTGTATTTATGGATACATTAGTACTTTTCGTGATGAAAACACTTTGTAAGCGATGAATTTGTGCAAAAAATGAATAAGTTCTTAAATTTCATTATGGCAAACAACTTTTCAGCTGTTCTCCCTCTTTTTGGCAAAGGAGGTTTAATGCCTTTCGACCCTTCCCATAGTTATGGTCGCAAAAGACTCAGAGTGCGGGCGAGCCAATTTTGATCACGTTGGTGAGCAAGGAGGTCGTAGCCGCTAGGGCATGGGTTTCCTGCATTCCTACCAGTTATACTCAGACTTTATTCCCAAAATCCTAGCCTTTAGGACTTACCATGAGAAAAGAGGGAAAACATAGAGAATGTTTGTAAGATAACACAGAGAGTGTTTGCAAGATAGACGTACTTATATCAGCCCCCGAGTGAGGTTTGACCCCTCGCATTTTGTAGGGGTCGGATGTCATAAAAGATCAGGGATTTTTATGACAAAAACTGATAAGAGAATGTATGCGTTTATTTAAGGGTAAAAACGACATAGCTGCTCAATATTCTAGGCATTGGTGATGACCTCGTTGTCGATGGTTTTTAACTTGTAGGCGTCTGGCGAGAGTACTTCCACGATGACGTACGGCCCCTCCTAGGGTGGGGAGAGCTTATGGTGGTCTTTGTTGCTCTGCATGAGGCAGAGAACTAGGTCCCCAATGTTGAAGGTTTGGTCCCGCACCTATCGGCTGTGGTACCATCACAGTGCCTACTGGTACTTGGCCGAATGGAGGAGGGCAATGTCGTGGGCTTCGTCTAGCTAGTCCATGGCGTCTTCGTGGGATGCCTCGGCTCCCTATTCATCGTATGCTCTGATCCTTAGCGCTCCATAGTCGAGGTCGGTTGGGAGGATGGCCTCGGAACCGTAGACCATGAAGAAAGGCATGTAGCCGGTGGCTCGGCTAGGAGTTGTCCTTAGGCTCTAGAGCACCGCAGGGAGCTTGGTGACCTAGCGTGCGCCGAACTTGTTCAACTGGTTGAAGATCCTAGGCTTGAGGCCTAGTAGGAGCATGCTATTCACGCGCTCGACCTGCCCGTTCGTTCAGGGGTGCACGACAGTGGCCCAATCGACCTGGATGTGTTGTTCATCGTAGAATTGAAGGAATTTCTTGCCGGTGAACTATGTGCCGTTGTCCATGATGACAGAGTTTAGTACTCCAAAGTGATGGATGATGTCAAGGAAGAATGGCACAGCTTGCTCAAACTTGATTACGGAGATCGGTCGAGCTTTGATCAATTTTGTGAACTTGTCTATGGTGACAAGTAAGTGGGTGTAGCCTCTGGGCACCTTCTTGAGAGGCTCAACCAGATCGAGCCCCCAGACCATGAAGGGCCAAGTGATGGGGATCATCTGGAGTGCCTAGGCCAGGAGGTGAGTTTGTCGAGCATAGTACTAGCACCCTTCGCAGGTGCATATGATCTGCTCAGCGTCGGCTACTGCAGTGGGGCAGTAGAAGCCCTGTCGGACTACATTCTCAACTAAGATTCTAGGCATGGTAAGGTGACCGCAGACCCCACCGTGGATATTGCTCAACAGAAGCTTCCCCTATTGGACGGGGATACAGAGCTATAGGATCCCAGTGTGAGTTCGTTTGTAGAGTTCACCCTCTATAAGAACAAAGGACTTGGCATGACGTGCGAATCGTCGAGCTTTCGTCTTGTCCGTCGGCAGCGTGTCATGGAGAAGGTAGTCAAGGTAGAGTGTTCTCTAGTCATCTAGAGGGTTAGACTCTGTCGCTGGATCCTCTTCAAGCTCCATGACTTCAGGGCCAGATGGAGCCATCGGTTAGTTAGCCCCCGAGGTTGGATCGGACAGACCATCGTTGGCCTGTTCTGACCCTTCATAGCTTACCAAAGGCTTATGTTGGTCGCTGATGAAGACACCTGTTTGCACCGGTTCTTGGCCAGATGCCACTTTCGCAAGCGCGTCGACCGCCTCGTTGAGGCGCCTTGGGATATGATTGAGTTCAAGGCCATCGAATATGTCCTCTAGTCGTTGGACTTCTTAGCAGTACGTAGCCATCTTGGCGTCATGACAGCTCGACTCCTTCATGACTTGGTTGATGACCAGCTGGGAGTTGGCCTAGATGTCGAGGCGTCGGATGCCCAACTCAACGGCGATTCGTAGGCCATTGATGAGCGCTTCATACTCAGCCATATTATTGGATGAGGGGAAATGGAGACGAACCATGTACCTCATACGAACCTCAAGGGGTGATACGAAGACCAGCCCTGCGTCGGCGCCTTTCTTCATCAGTGATCCATTGAAGTACATCGTCTAGTACTCTTAATCGACGACCGTCGGTGGTGTTTGGACCTTGGTCCATTTCGCGTTGAAGTCAGCCAACACTTGGGACTTGATCGCCGTTCGGGAGGCATACATGATGCCTTGATCCATCAACTCGAGTGCCCACTTTGTGGTTCTTCCTGTGGCATCCTAGCTCTGGACGACCTCGCCGAGGGGGAACGACGTCATGACCGTCATGGGGTGTGACTTGAAGTAGTGGCATAGCTTTCTCTTGGTGATGAGGACAGCATATAGGAGCTTCTGGATTTAGGAGTAGCGGGTCTTAGAGTCAGATAGTACCTCGTTGATGAAGTACTCAGGGCGCTACACCTTGAGGGCATGCCCCTCTTCCTTATACTCTACTACTAGGGCGGCATTGACCACTTGCGTGGTGGCCGCTATGTATAGCAGGAGGGATTCTCCATCAGTCGGAGGAACCAAGATCGGGAGCTTTGTCAGAAGTAGTTTGACTATGTCAAGTGCCTCTTGGGTGTCGGATGTCCACTCGAAGTGCTCAGCTTTCTTCAAGAGTTAATAAAGGGGGAGACCTCATTTACCGAGGCACAAGATGAATAGGCTGAGGGCGGCGAGCCGGTGAGGCACCCTGTGATTTGCTGAACCCCCTTTATGTTCTAAATCAGGCCCATCCTTGTGATGGCTAAGATCTTCTCCAGGTTGGCTTCGATGCCACGCTCGGAGACAATGAAGCCGAGTAGCATGCCGCTCAAGACCCCAAAAATACATTTCTCAGGATTGAGTTTGATGCCATTCGCTCGGAGTTTTGCAAAAGTTTGCTCAAGATCGACAACGAGGTGGTTAGCCCGTTTGGACTTAACCACGATGTCATCAACATAGGCTTCAGCGGTTTGCCCGATGAGGTCCCTAAAGCATTTGAGCATACAACGCTAGTACGTAGCCTCAGCGTTCTTCAGACCAAATGGCATCAAGACATAGCAGAACGATCCGAAGGGGGTGATGAAAGATGTCACGAGCTGGTCGGACTCTTTCATCATGATTTGATGATAGCCAGAGTACACATGAATGAAGCAGAGGGTTTCGCACCCCGAGGTAGAGTCGACTATTTGGTCTATGCACGGTAAAGGAAACAGATCCTTTGGGCACGCTTGTTGAGACCTGTATAGTCAACACACATCCTCCATTTTCTGCTCTTCTTTCGTACAAGAACGGGATTAGCTAACCACTCTAGATGGTATACTTCCCTAATGAATCCGGCCACCGATAGTTTTGCTATCTCTTCACCGATGGCCCTGCGCTTCTCCTCATCAAAGCGATGCAGGCGTTGCTTCACCGGCTTGAAGCCTGGATGGATCTTCAAGGTATGCTCGGTGACCTCCCTCGGAATGCTTAGCATATCTGAGGGTTTCCACGCAAAGATGTCTTTGTTGCCATGGAGGAAGTCGACGAGCGCGCTTTCCTATTTGGAGGAAAGTGTGGTACCATTGCGTACCATTTTGCCCTCGGAGCTGCTAGGATCCACGAGGATTTTTTAAGAGCCCTTGGTCAACTCGAACGACCTGGTCGATTTCTTGGCATCGGGCGCCTCTTTGGCTACCTCCTCTTTGAGGGTGGCAAGTTCCCCGGAGGCAACGATTGCTATAGAATGGCCACAGCACTTGACCTCGCACTCATAGGCGCGCTAGAAGGAGGTGTCAACGATGATGACCCCATGGGGGGCTAGCATCTTTAGTTTGAGGTATGTGTAGTTGGGGGCGGCTATGAACAAGGTGTAGCATGGACGTCCTAGGATGCGTGGTATGTTCCAGGGAACCCAACCACCTCGAAGGTGAGGGTCTCAGTCTAGTAATTGAACTAATCCCTAAAGGTAACGGGCAGATCGATCTACCCGAGTGGCATGGCCTGCTTCCTAAGCATGATGCTGTGGAAAGGTGCTCGGGTTGGGCGGAGGCGTGTTCGGTCGACGCCCATCTCATCGAGCGTCATGGCGTACATGATGTTGAGGTCGCTGCCTCTGTCCATCAGTATTTTGGTGAGTCACTTTAGGCCGATGATTGGGTCGACCATAAGCGGATATCTCCCCAAGTGTAGGACGGTATCTGGATGGTCGGTCCGATCAAAGGTTATGGTAGACTCCAACCTCTGGAGGAAGGCAGGTGTGGCCGGTTGGGCCATGTGGACTTTGTGGTGTGAGACCTTCTGACAGCGTTTGGAGCCATAGGCTGCTAATCCTCCAAAGATCATAAGGCAGTCGTTCGACGTCTGAAAGCTGTCGTCCTTCTCCACGACGTCATCCGCAGTGGGGGCAGGGTCCTTCCCCCGCTCCCCTTTGTTGGAGCCTCCAAACAAGAACCACCGCATGAGGCTGTAGTCCTTGAGCAGATGCTTAACAGGAAAGGCATGGTTCAGGCATGGCCCCTTGAGCAATTTTTTGAAGTGGTTCGGAGTGCCCTCCGCGGGCTTCCGACCACCCTTATAGTCAGCAGCGGCCACGAGTGAGTCCTCACACCGTTGCTTCTTATTCTTCCTTTTGGTGAAACAATTGGAGGTGCCTTCACCGGTGCCCTCATCCTACCTTGCCTTGCCCTCGAGGCGATCGAAGATTGCTCTGACCGCCTCTTCTTCTAAGGCGTGGCTAGTGGCGATGTCCAGGAGTTCCTTGGTGGTTCGCGGGCCCTTGTGTCCTAGCTTATGAACCAAGGACTCGCAGGTCGCCCTAGACAGGAAGGCTCCTATCACGTCGGCATTGGCGACGTTAGGGAGCTCATTGCACTATTGGGTGAAGCGTCGGATGTACCCGCGGAGGGTCTCACCGGCCTTCTGATGGTAGTTCTTGAGGTCCCATGGGTTCCTAGGGCTTTGTATGTGCCCTAGAAGTTTTCCACAAAGATCTCCTTTAAATCCGCCCAACTCTAGATTGCGTTGGACGATAGGTGTTCCAACCACGCTCATGCCGAATCGGCCAAGAACCATGGAAGGTTGCGGATAATGAAGTCATCATTATCCGTACCACCAGCTTAATAGGCAAGCCAATAGTCTTCGAGCCAAAGTCCAGGGTTTGTCTCCCCAGAGTACTTAGGGATATTAGTAGGTGGTCGGTACCTTAGTGGGAAAGCAGCGTTGAGGATGTGTCGGTCGAAGGACTGAGGGCCTAGTAGGTCGGGGCTTAGGCTACGGTCCTCGCCGCTATCATAGTGTCCGCCGCAACGAGGATGATAGCCACGGCGGGCTCCTTCTCTTGGGTCCCTATAGGTGCATCTGCGGGCGTCGAGAGTGCAGCGTGCGCCGCGATTGCGGCTAAGATGTCGATGTATCAGGATCGTAGCACGCTGCCTACCACCTTGTGGTGCCTAGTGGACTGATGCATCCCTGGCGGGGTGCACCGAGGGCATGCATTGGCTGGTGTTGAGCTCGCATCGCCAACACAATGAGCTTTCTGCCTGCTGCGTTGCCGCACGCTCGAGCAGTGTGCGAATCTCACGGTGGGCCTGACGATCCTCGGGCATCGCGGCCTCTAGAAGGCCATGGAGCAAGGCCGTCATGATGGTGATGTTCTGGCCTACCCAGGCGAAGCGAGGAAGGGCTTCATCATCGGCGATGATCCTTTGGTTCACATCATGGGCCCTAGCGCGTGCGCACCCACCGTCTCTGCGGCGATCTCCTGATCGACCTCCGTGCATTCCCGCACAAGCTGGATTATGGCTTCTTCGATCTCTCGCTTTGGGCTCTTAGTTGCTCCACCCCTATGTGAGGTGGGGCTATTGTCTCCCCTTCAGTTCTATCGCTGAGGTTGCCTGCCGAGATAGCCTTCTCCGTGGAGATGTTTTCAATGTGTCCCTCGGGGGTACCTGCCATGAAACATTCTCGGGAGGGGTAATGGCTCTCCCTACTGGAGTTAGAGCCAGAGTCTGACCCTGGTTCCTCTATGAGGAGGTCATGGAGGGATTCCGCGATGCTTTTGATCATCCCCATGAACTCGTCGTTCATGGGGGATGGGATCTTGCACTGCACCATAAGGTGGCTAACGGTCGCCACGGCGTTGCAGAGACCAAACGGAAGCACTATCGAGGCGCTCCATGCAGAGTGTTCTAGAGAGAGGGTTAGGTGGCATGGGTCCTCCCTAAACGGCTGGGGTTCAAGGGAGACACCGAGCTAGCGCTCAAGTCTCCCGTAGTTGAAGCCGATGGAGGGGAGAGATTAGATAGCGGCGTGGGCCAACGCCAACTCTCCTCCCACCGTGACGATGAAGTCTAGGTCACCGAAACGCACGTGTGCGCCCGGGACCTAGCTGATTGCGTGGCTAGCCATCCGAGGCCTGATTTGGAACGCGCAAAGGCCCCTACCTGGCGTGCCAACCGTCGGTGTTTCAAACAAACACCAACTAGTAAATTTATATTTGTTACGCGTTAGGCTCGGATGGTGTACTAAAGGACACAAGGTTTATACTAGTTTGGGTAGAATGTCCCTATGTCTAGTTCGCTGCTGCTTGTGTTATTAGTACCGAAAAAGGTTCATAGTAGGGGGTACACACGGTCGAGAGAGGGACTGATCCCAAGTCTCTGATGGAAAGGTCAAAAGGATGCCAAGAGCTCGGTTGCTGCTTGGCCATGTGTTGTGTGTGGAATTGATCTGTCCCCTTAGTGGGGTGCCCTGCCCTCTCTTTTATAGACCAAGGGGGAGCAGGGATTACAGATAGGAGAAAGAGGAAAAAACCAGAGGGTTGAGAAGGTCCTTCGAAGGAGTCGGGTCTTCCTTTCCCCTTGTGCCTGCCCCACTGACATGGCAGACCATGCCAGGGATGGCATGTTCGCTGATCCTCATAGGGTCATGCTCTGGCCTCGTGCAGTAAGTGGTTGCGTCCCATCCTATACCAGCGAATGGTGCGGCGTGCCAGGGTGTCGAGCTATGACCCTACGGGGAGTAGACGGGGAAGTGGCCATTCGTCTGTCACTGTAGATGATGCGAGTTCTCTCTTAGATTGTAGTGGTTGTCGTATGCTTATGTCAGGATCCACGCCCGAGGGCTGATGGCGGTGCCCACAACACTATAGGACAAAAGTCAACGCCTACAACACTGTTCGGACGCTTGTCAGGTCGAAAAGGGCTTAAAGCGCCAGTCCTGTCGTATCCTGACGGTACCTTCCTGCAGGCATGCAGGGTACGGTCCCCGGTACTGCGGTTGACTCGAATGTCCTATCGTACCCTATGCTCATCATTATGAAGGAGTAGGGTGCAGTCGTCGGGCGAGGTAGAGCCAGCCCCAAGACGTCGGGCGAGGCGGAGCCAACCCTCAGTCGTCGAGCAAGGCGGAGTCCAACCCTTGAGGGTCGAGCGAGGTGGAGCCAGCTCTCGGGGATCGGGCGAGGCGGAGCTAGCCCTTCGGGGTCGGGCGAGGCGGAGCCAGCCCTCGGTCATCGGGCGGGGCGGAGCCTGCCCTCAGGCATCGGGCGAGGCGGAGCCAGCCCGGAACGTCGGACAGGGTGGAGCTTGCCCCCAGACGTCGGGCGAGGAGGAGCTTGTCCTCGGACGTCGGGCGAGGCGGAGCTGGCCCCCAGACGTCGGGCGAGGCGGAGCCAGCCTGGGACGTCGGGCAAGGCGGGGCCAATCTTCAGTCATTCGGGCAAGAAGTGTAGCTGCGTTCTTGTCTGTTTGGAAGCATCAACGTTTGATGGTTATTAGCTTCACCCCATTGGATACCCCAGTATTAGGTCCCCGACAAATCCTAAATCATAGGATGTCATTGGAGATTAGTATGAAGGGAGAACAAACAAAAAGATCACTAATTACCATCATTAACTAGCTAATCAGGCATGTATTGTGCAGATTAGCTAGAACTCTGTGCATGCAAAAAAAAACTACAACAACAAGAACAAGAACAACATAGAGGGCGAAGGTAACATGAAGATTAATCATAAATCATATTAAGTGTTATTAGAGATTAACACAAAGAGAGAGCTAGCAAATAAAACACTTTTTAATAAGTAGCATCATTAAATTAGCTAAACGATGAGGATTGAACTATGGAACATCCAGGAGGTTTGGGGTGCCAGGCCCTAGCCCCACTCCATCCGCCATTGAATTGTGCTCTTGCAAGGGCTAGAATCTAGAAGACATAAGCATTGATTTTTCTTCAATACCCCTAACAAATAAAAAGTTACTCCCTCTGTCACAGTAAGAATGTAATTCTAGAATAGTACGGGCTAGAAACATATATATGCATAATGGTTTATTTAACCTTTTTGTAATAAAAGATGCATATAGCTTAGATGTAAATTTGAGGGGATATTTAGTTTTTTTAGTAATGATAGAAGTGGTACTTTAGAAGCAACTTTAAGGGGTTACATAGATTATATGTCATAATAGCATGTAGACAATTAGATGTAAATTTAGGTTTAATTTATTCCTATTTTTAATAGCACACACGGATAACTTAAATATAGATCCATGGGTTACTTTATTTTGTTTTACAAAAGCGCAGAGGTAGGTTTTTATTTATAAAATAGAATAGATCCAATGACTATTATTATCATCGACAATGATTAGAGTCTACGAATTAATAGACGGATATTTGCGGATTTTATAAGAATTTCAAGGATTTTTTTCAAGCGGGTCTTGTGAGGATTAACGTGGAGGCCCCGTTAGGACCTCTAATTAGAATTTTTGTAATTTACTTTGCTAGTTGCAATATGTATTCAGTTGAAACCTAAACTATATAAGCTCGTTTTACATCATTTCATTTTCTTATCAACATTTTAATATGAACCTATAGTTTATCTACCATCGCCAATATGGCAATATGTATTTTTCATAGTGATAGATGTAAGTATTTTTTTTATAAAACGTAAATAGTCTGATTGTGTATTATTTGTGATAATGATAAGAGTCTGCTAAATAAAGGTCATAATATTGAGAATTTTTGGAGTTTAACTTTTGTTTTCTAGTGTGTATGGTGGAAATCAACGTGTCTCTGTCTAGTAATATATCTAGTAATAGTAATAAGATAAAATAGATGTCTGGCGTTCGAAAAAGAATCTGTGGAGATCAGCGCCTTGTTCGACGGGTAGGTTATCAGCTCGTTTCATCTTATTTTAGTTTATTCTCTCCAGAAAAAAAAAAAACTCCCCCATTTTCAACTGTACAACTGTACAAGAGAGATGCTCCCCCATTTTCAACTCTCCGAGTAACAGCCTCATCATTGGTTCCCACCCCTATAAAGTCGCGCGCACAGCTAGCTCTCTCTGCTCGCACGGCAACGCAGGCAGGACCGACACCACAGTGCAAGCGCACCCCAATCCTCTTGCCAAGCTAGTGCTCCTTTCTTCTTTCTTCTTCCTCCTCCTGCTCGGAGCTCTCCGCTCCTGTCCTCTGCAGCGACATTATTTCTCCTCTGGCAACAAGCAGATAATGGGGTGCAAGGCATGCCAGAAGCCCAAGGTGCAGTACCGCAAGGGCCTGTGGTCGCCGGAGGAGGACGAGAAGCTCCGCGACTACATCCTCCGCTACGGCCACGGCTGCTGGAGCGCTCTGCCCCTCAAGGCTGGTAAGAAATCGCACGCGTTAGTTCACATTCCTCCCTGAATAATTCGAAGGGGCGTTGAGCGAATTGCATTTGCGCCGAGCTCTGAATTCGCAGCGACAAGGTAGCTACGGCCCTATTTTGCAGCTGCTTGTTCCTCCTCTCGTGTTTCTCAAATGTACCTTTGCTGGCTTTTGGGAGAGGAAAGGGTGGGGCAATTTTAGCAAAGTCTGCTGCTCAGCTCTCAGAGTCAGAGCAGGGTCGTAGCTCTTCAATTTCGCGTGCTCTTGCATGCTTGTGTTGTAACGAATCCCTTGTGATTGCGAAATGCACCTTGTTGGCGCTCGTGTGCTGAATTCTGTGTGAATTGCCACTCGTTCAGGGCTGCAGCGCAACGGCAAGAGCTGCAGGCTGCGATGGATCAACTACCTGAGGCCGGGGCTCAAGCACGGCATGTTCTCCCGGGAGGAAGAGGAGACCGTCATGAGCCTTCACGCCAAGCTGGGCAACAAGTAAGCACCGCGCACACTTTCTCAGCTTATTTTCACCTCACCTTTTAGCCTGTAGTACACTTGTACTGCTAGAAGACGATTACTGACAAGTAAGGTTTCGGTTACCAAATGGCTAGCTAAATTATGATATTAGTAGCTTCCATTTCTACCTGGCTGCTTTAGCTTTGCTACTAGTGTGTGTGCTTGGCAGTGTGGTTAATAAGCTGGAAAATCCAGTTAGTTTAGAGTAGAAAAGTGTCAATCAGTGCGAAGAAAAAGGAGAAATGCTGATGTTTAACGTGGAGACCGCTTTAAGTGGTGGAGTTGATGCTGACATCTGCGCTCCATATCGGCTATCGAGATACTCGATCGCATCTTTTCCCAGTGCTCGAATTGATGATTGTTAGCTAGCATCTCTTTCATTTGTTTAATTAATGAAAAAAAAGTGCGCTTAGTCACGGTGAGTCCCTTTCTAGACCCGGGGAGAAAACAGAATAACTAAAGAAAAAGAAAATGGGCAAGAAAAGGCAGTGTCTGCTACTTTCTCTCTGGAGGAGGTGCTGCAGTAGTTGCTTCCTGCCCCTGTACTTTATCTTGTTCCGGTTTTATACATACACTATACAAAATTCTTGACGCAACGATTTATAAATACAACTGTCAACTATCGAGCCCAACTGGTTTATATTATGGTATATAAATATAAAACCATTTAGTTTGACGATATGAACGAAGACCTGTAAGCATGTTAGTACTCACGGCAAGTGGTGCTGTATTGAACTGATTCGTAATTTTATATATAATCCTACTAGTATCCTACTACCCCAAAGAAAAAAAGAAAAAAGAATCAGAGGTGTCAATGTGTCATAGTTCTTACGAAACACGTCATGTCCAAGGATTTTTCTCCCTACAAAGTAGTATAATAGAAAGCTACACGAGTAAACGCTGGTGATGGAGATGCCAAAAACGTGCCCGCCGACACAAGAAGTTTCATCGAGCTGTAGTTTTTGTCAGTAATTAACGTAACTTTTTTTATGACCGACTCTCTGACACTGGAAAATTCTTGTGCCTCAGGTGGTCTCAGATCGCACGGCATCTGCCGGGCCGGACGGACAACGAGGTGAAGAACTACTGGAATTCGTACCTCAAGAAGCGTGTCGAGGGCGGCGCGCAGGGCAAGGGCGCGGCGGCGGACCCGGCGACACCCGCCCCTTCCGACGTCCACGGGAGCCCGGACCCCAGCGAGAACAACGGCCAGGGGTCCGTCGTCAGCCGGCCGGCGAACTCCGACTGGTCCGAGTCGTCCTCGGCCGATGACTCCAGCAGCCTCACCGCCACCGAGCCTGCGGGCGCGGGCGCGGGCGCCGCCGTGCGACCGCACGCGCCCGTGCTCCCGAAGGTCATGTTCGCGGACTGGCTGGACATGGACTACGGGACCAGCCTGGTGGCGCTGTGTCCGGACGCCGGGGTCTTCGACGTGGGCGGCCTCAGCCCGGCCCAGGGCCTGAGCCACCAGGGGTCGTCCGCGCAGGTCGACCGGCCGTGCGGCGCCGTGGATTCCCTGCACGGGCTCGGCGTCGGCGGCATGTGCTGGGAGTTCGACGCGGCGGCGGATCAGTTGGACATGCAGGGTGGAGGAGGGTTCTGCGATTTGCTCTCCATGAGCGAGTTCCTTGGGATCAACTAGGCCGTCAGAGTGTTGTTGTCTTCTTTCCAACGGTTCATCGCGAAGCATTGTGTCGAATCTGTTTCTTCCGTAGGCCAAAGTGTAAATTGTGTGCTATACCAGTGTGCAGTTAAATGTAGTATATGCAGAGCTGAGTAAAGATGTGTGAGGATTCTCCTTTCGAGTCCACTACGCGGCTGTGCTCTAACCTCAGTTGGTCGGAATTGCATGGTTTCAAGTCCAAATTTTCACCTTATGATTTGAACGAGTAGGCAAAATAAACTCTTGCTTTTTGTACGGCAATGTCACACAGAGTAAGGAACTTAAAAAAATTATAAAATTTTACTTACCAAAGCACAACTATAATATAAGGCCCTGTTTAGTTGTAGGGGGTAAAGTTTTGGGTGTCAGATCAGGCGTCATATTGGGGGTGTTGTATGGGGGTGTTCGAATACTAATAAAAAAACAAATTACATAATCCGTCAGTAAACCACGAGACGAATTTATTAAGCCTAATTAATTCGTCATTAGCACATGTGTACTGTAGCACTTTATTGTCAAATCATGGACTAATTAGGCTTAAAAGATTCGTCTCGCAAAGTAGTCGTAATCTGTGCAATTAGTTATTTTTTTAATATATATTTAATACTCCATGTGTACAAACATTCGATAGAATATAGCGTAAACTTTTGGAGATGAACTAAACCAGACCTAACTAAAAAAATTACTAAACCAACAAACCAAGCAATGTCATCTAAAATTTTTGCTTACTCCATCTGTTTCATAAGTTTGTCCATTCCATGTATGAAATAATATTTGACTAAGAGTTAGTAATATCAAACTGCACTGATTGGATTGATCAATATTTTCCTATCCTATAAAACTAAGAACAATACGATTTCGTAAAACTTTTTTAGGTTTTAGACCCCTAGGTAAGCAAACCAGATGACATCGTAAAAAACACACAGATGGTACTATTTTTGATAAATCTGCCCATGATTAGGCCACATTATACACACTATACACCAGCACATTGATGTGACGGTTGTACAAAAGTATCTATTAAGGTGCTGTTTAGTTTTCAAAATTTTGCAAAATTTTTCGAGATTCTCCGTCACATCGAATCTTTGGACGTATGCATGAAGCAATAAATATAAATAAAAAATAAAATTAATTACACAATTTAGACGAAATTCACGAGACGAATCTTTTAAGCCTAATTAGACTATGATTAGACACTAATTACCAAATAACAACGAAAATGCTACGGTACCATTCCACCAAAAATTTCGCCAACTAAACCAGGCCTTAAACTCATCACGGATATTGGTGACAGGTTTAAAAGTTTCAACTGTGGATGCACGTATCACAAGCAAAAGGCATTGATATTTTTTTCCAAGTTTCAACATCAATTTTGTCTCTATTCACACACCAACAATTCATGGGCAGGTGGTTTTAGTGATTGTAGAAGAATTGGAAAAAATTAAACTGAGTTTGATATATAGGGTGTGTTTAGTTTGAGGACAAGGCGGATATGATATGACCATCATGGATTTTAGGATATGGATATCCATGTTGTCAGTTTGGTTGGATGAATAGGACGAGTCATTTTTTTTGTTTGGTTAGATAGATGAGATTACATGGGATGACAATACTTGACTAATTATATCTATTATTTAAAAATAATAACAACTAATTATACCCTAATAAATATGTTGACACTAATTTTATCGTTATAATCATTAATAAAAAATAAAATATGTTAATTAGCACTATATTACTCTAATTATCACACAAAATATGCACTAATCAACATGTGGATATTCTCGTCCGTCAGATTTTTGAGGTACAGAATATCCAACATTTACCTAAAATATTCTTTATTATGGCTATCCAGATTCAGCCTTTTCTACTCAACCAAACATCCTGTATCTATAAATATTCATGTCCCATCGTACACATCCACGGAACCAAACACACCCACGAACGAGACTTCATACAGCCCTTGTTTAGTTTCTACGCAACATCCCAAAAAGTGCTATAGTACCTGTCACATCGAATGTTTGCGGCCCATGCATGGAACATTAAATGTAGATAAAAAAATTAATTGCACAGTTTTGTGGAAAATTACAAGACGAACGTTTTGAGCCTAATTAATCCATATTTGAATACTATGTACCAAATAAAAACGACACATGCTACAGTAGCCCCAAATTGCAACTTCCTACAGCTAAACACAGCCTCAAATTCACGGGTTATGAATTTTGTTGCGCTGCAACTTCGGGACATAGGCAAAAGCAGAGGAAAAAAAAACCGTACGTGCAGGGGAAGAAGGGCCATTTTGTAATTCCAACTCTGTCGTCCCAAGTTCGCCGTTGCCCTAGCCTGTCGTCTAGCTCAAGTTCGTCGCGAGCCAGCGACGGCGCGACGCTTCATCCGAATCCTCCCACCGGCCCTCCCCTACCCACGAATTCGCCAAAACAGGGAAACACCACGGAAACCGCCCCAGATTTTTTTTTTCCAAATTCGAGCATCCAACACCTGATTCCTCCTGCCGAGTCGTCGTCCTCGGGTGGGATCTACCCGCTGGCCTGATTTCTCCTCGATTTGAGCGCTTCTCGTTGCGATGGATCCGCGGGCCAGGTACCCTCCCGGCATGGGAAACGGCCGCGGCGGGAACCCTAACTACTACGGCCGCGGTCCACCGCCACCGCAGCATCAGCATCACCACCAACAGCCGCCGCAGCAGCATCACCACCAGCAGCCGCGGCCACCGTCGCAGGCGCACCACCAGCAGTTCGTGCAGCGTCAGCCGCAGCCGCAGCACCACAACCAGCAGCAGCAGCAGCAGTGGCTTCGGCGCAACCAGATCGCTGGCGAGGCCGTAGGAGCCAGCGCACAGAGGGCGCCGCCTGCCGCCGACAACATCGATTCAAGGTGATAGAAGCACGTGAAATGTCTGCAACTTATTTAATATCGATACATAAGGTTCATATTTGTGTGATTTATGGACTTGAAATTTGGTTAGGTGGCGGAATTATACCATTCGGTTTTTGTGGTAGAGCGCTCAGTGTTTGTAGTCAACTTATGGTGCTAGACAGGGGAATTATAGCGTCTGATCACAAGTTTTGTGGAAGCGTATCAAACACAACATCATTTGTCAAATAATCCAGAGATTGCTTCTTATGAAGTAATTTTGTCAATAAGATTGCGTACTGTGGCACAATTGATGGAGCATGCTGTTGTTTATATTTTGGAGAAACATGTAGATGTGAGCTTTGTTCATAGGAAAGCATGATTCTTATTCTTTCCAGTTTAGTTTGCTTAAATGTATGTAGGGTCACCGCAGTTGCTTGAGACAGTAAAAGTGTATGCACTGCCGAAATGCTCCCACACAAGGGGTGGGGTTTGGGGAAGGGAATTTCGAGCCAGCCTTATCCTTGCTTATTTTGCAAGGTGGCTGATTCGAACCCTGGACCACTGGCAGTGTTCACCGAAACAGTAAAAGTTAAAGAGACAGTCACTTATTGTTTAGCCAATTAAACGGGTTACTAAACCGCAATTCAGGGGAACACTGCTTCCAGTTCACAAGTGTAGAGAGTCTACCACTGTGCCAGGTCCACCCTTCTGACATGAGTTAGTAGTTGGGAAGTTTTTTATATGCCACTACATAGAAATGGTTTTGTTACATCGTTGCTAAAAGTAGGTGGGATCAGTACATTATATGATTTAGTTGTTTCCTTTTGAAAATGCCTTGTGATGTAGTAGTTATAGTTGAAAGGGCAAGTATATCCTCTGGATGTGCTTCCGCTTCTTGGATTTGTATGGCAAAATGTTTCTTGAATTAGGGACATGTGCAGTTCAATTCTTCTTGGACCTTCGTGGTATGTGGCTATGTGCTATAGATACAGACCAGACCTCAAATTTTATCCTTTTGCAGTTCACAAGATTGGAAGGCCCAACTGAAGCTTCCACCTCCAGATACTCGCTACAGGACAGAGGTACACTTTAGAACTCCCCTCTCTCCATGTCAGTACTAGATAGTAATAACTGCTATGGACCGGTACATTTATTGATGTAGATAGCAATCTACTTATTTTTGAAAATAATTTATGTCTTCTCATGGGGTTTCTGTTTCCGATCATGAAAAACTTATAAAGTTACAGTTTAGTTATTGCAAACATGGTTCTTAACTCTTAATGTAGCAAGGCGAGGTGTGGTGACCCCGGTACGTGTCACGGTTTTAGCTCTAAGGCGTGAGATGAGGCAACACCTTACACACATGCATCGAATAAGAGAAGTAAAAAATGGGAATGTACGTGAGCTATTACTAGTTAGTCAGCTACAGACCATTAGCCAATTAAAGCCCAATACAAGGCCTAGCAGCGCATAACCCATTGCGAGCCCTAGTTGCAATATCCTCTTGTGCCTCTGGAGTTCGTGTATCAGCTGCCGCCTGTCCCTCGTGTGCATAGCACCCTCTCAAGCTTGTGCATGCCTTCTGAGAGCTCCAACAGCAGCAGCTACCTCCCATGTCAACCAATCCACAGCACCCACTGGTGCCTCCTCTCTACCCTTGAAGGTGGGGTCGCAATGGGTCAGCCCAGACGGTGACCCATTCTACCCAGCCAGTCTTCTGTGTTGGGTTTTGGGTCGATCCAATCAGTTACAACTTTTGGGTCTTTGGGTTCTGGGTTGACCTAAAAACACCAGCACTGACGGCCTCTAGATGTTATCGTCCTTGTGAGTCGAGACGCTTGCCATGTCCTCTGCTCTTCCTTGACCACTCTGGCTTGAACTTGCCACCATATTGCATGGCGCCAGACAGTGTCTCAGCATGGTCTCATCCAACTCCAAAATAATCATGGATGGATTGAGGATCAATCAAATACAAATTGATTAACAAAACTATGTACAAAGTATGGTGGCATAATTAGTCAAGAAAGGGGAACACTTCACAACCCTGGCGGAAAGCAATCCAAATCTGAAGAACTAAGCAAAATCTAGTATAAGAATTGCACGATTTGAGAGGGAAGAAAAAAGAGTTGGAAGCGAACAGATGAATCAACTCGCAATATTAAGTAGCAGGCGCTCACGCAGGTGCTCCTTTGCACACCCTCCAGCTCCGCGTTCCATGGTCTCCGGAGTCCGCCGCATACGCCGCCGCCGCAGCAGCCCCATGCCAGTGCCACTTCGTCGCATTCGCAGGCATGGGAGGGGCACACTAGCAGACTATAGCTAGGAGGGAGGAAGGGCACCATCGCTGGCCCGGATGCAGCTAACCTGCACAGGATCTGCGAGCCCAACACTGCGAAGCACCACCCAACCATCCCGGTCGGCCACCTGCCAGATCTGTGCAGTCGCGCTCTCAATTGTCAGTCGTCCACGGTGTGTGTGGAGCTGCCGGCCGGGAAGCCTTTAGAGCACAGAAGATAGTCGGCAGCCGGCAGGAGGCGGTGAGGCAGGCTTGACAGTGCAAGGAGTGCCGGACAGGGCGGTGACGAGGCAAGCTTGATGGAGGAAGGAGCTGTGGTTGTGGGGAGTGGGGCCGACGCGATGGTGTTGTAGGCCGTTTGGGTTACCCAGTTACCCCAAGTATAAAAACCCACATTGGCACCAGGACTCAGTGGGTTTTCCCTATAGGTTAATTACCGGTTTTCACATATCGGGTGATGGGTCGTTGGGTTGACCCAAAAACCTGCATCCCTACTCTTTATCTGCCTCCTCCTCCTGTGATCTCCCAATGGTGGAATTGAGCCACAAAGAGTGGGTGACAGTAGCTGGTGATGGAATCTAGGAATTGATGAGCAGGAGAAGGCTGAATCGTGCGGGAGATGGTGGAATTGATCAGCCAGCAGACTAGAATGGGTGAGGCATGCACGTAAGGCAATGGGGCGACACATTGCCTTGTGTACTTGCGTTGCAAATTTTGATGTTTGGAGTAAGATATAGTATCCATTCTTTGTTGTGTTCATTACAAGTGATGATGTGTTAGTACTATGAGATTAGATATTGGACTATGAAAGCAGGGTATTTGATGCTGTTGATACTCAACAGACTATTGTTCTTTACACTATTATAAGGGCGTACCCAGTGCAGAGAGCTCCCGCTCTGTGCGGGGTCTGGGGAAGGGTATTAGTGGCAAGCCTTACCCTCGCCTGTGCAATGCGAGGAGACCGCGACTCGAACCCGGGATCTTCCGGTCACAGGCGGTAAGACTCTACCGCTTGCACCAGGCCCGCCCTTCGTTCTTTACACTATTATCCGGTCACAGGCGGTAAGACTCTACCGCTTGCACCAGGCCCGCCCTTCGTTCTTTACACTATTATACATCCATCAAATTTGGAACCCCATCAGAATTTAATAATCTTCTTTCCGTTTTAAGAACAGATTGTTGACTGAGTTAAATGTCAAGTTTGTCTGATCTTTGTTCTTTTTTATCATTGTATGCCATGTATCTATGTATTTTTCTCATTGGTGATTTTATTTTATTTTTAAAAAAATCTTTGTGCAGGATGTTACTGCGACCAAGGGAAATGAATTCGAAGACTATTTTCTGAAACGTGAACTACTTATGGGAATATATGAGAAAGGATTTGAAAGGCCTTCACCTATCCAAGAAGAAAGCATTCCTATTGCATTAACTGGTAGTGACATTCTTGCAAGAGCAAAAAATGGAACTGGCAAAACTGCTGCATTTTGTATACCTGCTCTAGAAAAGATTGACCAAGACAAAAATGCTATCCAAGGTGTTTTTCAATTCAAGATATTATTATTCTGCATGGCACTCCTGATCAATATGACCTTTTGAGTTCTGACTTCTTTTTTCTTGTATTTTGTTATTCAGTCGTCATATTGGTCCCTACAAGGGAATTGGCTTTGCAAACTTCGCAAGTCTGCAAAGAACTTGGGAAACACCTAAAAATTGAAGTTATGGTCACTACTGGCGGAACCAGCCTAAAGGATGATATCATTCGGCTTTATCAACCTGTTCATTTAATTGTTGGGACACCTGGTCGCATTTTGGACCTTACAAAGAAAGGCATTTGCATTCTGAAAGAGTGTTCAATGCTTATAATGGATGAGGTATTACATTTGTTATCATGCGGGTTACTTATGTTTTCAAACAAACAGACTTGCATTTTTCAACATCCTTGCTGAAGTATTTTTATGGTCACGTGTCCAATAATTATGCTTATTATCTATATCTAAGAAAGGACGTACAAATCAAAGACAAAAAGAAAACACTATCTATGGAAGGAAGTATTATTAAACAATGACAAAAAGGAATGCATTTACACTTTTTTTTTGACTGATGAGATTTATTCACACTACTCCTGGCAGTTTCATTTCCCTTCTTAACCTTGTTCTTGTTGGTCCCTGGGATCCCTGCACAGGTAAGCAGCTAGCTTACCAGCACACCCACACACTCACTTTGGCTAGAGGTAGAAGGAGTTGAGCTCAGCACTCACACATACACTGCACGAGCAGCAGCAGCAGCTCTGAACCCTGAATGTGGCAACTGAACTACTTTTTCCAATTACATTGAGGTAGTATATTGAAGGGCGGGCCTGGTGCAAGCGGTAGAGTCTTACCGCCTGTGACCGGAAGGTCCCGAGTTTGAGTCGCGGTCTCCTCGCATTGCACAGGCGAGGGTAAGGCTTGCCACTAACACCCTTCCCCAGACCCCGCACAGAGCGGGAGCTCTCTGCACTGGGTACACCCTTTATTGAGGTAGTATATATACAACTATTGTACCAACTATAAGGTACACAAGAGTATGGCTGAGTACAGCCCCATCTACACCTAGTACTAGCAGTACATTGCTTAGATCAGCCCACTACCAAGACATGGCTGATGTATTTGCTACCAACTACATGTACTAGATGGCCTATTGCCTTACTAGCTACAGCAGTAGAGAGTGGACAGGCCGAGCTGACCAGCTCCAACTCCTAATCTGCAGCAAACAGAGATTTGGGGAGCAGCAGATTATGTCTTACAGTTCTCAGTTTGCCTGGCCATGTAATGATTTGCTTTTCTATTTGAGACTAAGTGGAACAAAATATGTCTTTTATGTCTCTGTTATTCCTATTGGGGCAAAGCATCAATAGTTACTCTATTATGATTCTAGGACGACAACAAAAAATGTTCAAATCTGATTACGTGGACTACGTCTGCATGGATCATTATGTATTATATATATGAAAATTAAGTTCTGCAATGCAGACTTGAAGCCCTATGGGTCTGTGAAGAAAAAAGAGAGGATAATATTAGAAAGTTAAAGTTTGAATTGGTGCTGTGGTGAAAGATTTCTCATTAGATAGGCACTTACAGCCACTTTTTTCCTTGTAGGCGGACAAGCTTCTTTCTCCTGAGTTCCAACCTTCTATTGAGCAGTTGATTCGATACCTCCCATCGAATCGACAGATTTTGATGTTCTCAGCAACATTCCCTGTGACCATCAAGGAATTCAAGGACAAATATCTTCCTAAACCTTATGTTATAAACCTTATGGATGAACTTACGCTTAAGGGAATTACTCAGTTTTATGCTTTTGTTGAAGAAAGGCAGAAAGTTCATTGTCTTAATACTCTCTTTTCCAAGGTTTATTTCCCCCTTGTATTCACCTCTATTGTCACGTGGAATACATTGATATGTAACTGATGCATATCACTCTTTTCCATACAGCTGCAAATTAACCAATCAATAATATTCTGCAACTCTGTAAATCGTGTTGAACTTTTGGCAAAGAAGATCACCGAGCTTGGCTACTCTTGCTTCTACATCCATGCTAAAATGCTTCAAGATCATCGCAATAGGGTTTTTCATGATTTCCGCAACGGTGCATGCAGGAACCTTGTGTGTACAGGTATCGGACTTTCCTTTTCTAGGCTCTGGCTTTATTTTTTGTTTTCTTCCTTTCTTTTTTGATTGAATGGAAATATTTTTTGGCAATTAAATATTACCTTTCTGTACTCATAAGCTCTACCTTACCTGTAACTATGGATAGTTTGTCCCCATTCCTTACTGCAATTAAACTATTACTTCTGTGTTGTTGCTTTTCAACAATGGAGGTTATATCTTAGCTAGCATGCCTTCGCTTATCTTAGCTAGCATGTCTTTGCTTAGTTCTTCTTTAATAACTACCTGTTTGGAACTTAGTAGTGTAAAATGATTATTAGTATATGGAGGACATTTCTTCCATGTTCTTTACATATGTAGCCTGTTTTGCGTCATCTTACAATAACTCAGTATATAAATTAGCTTTCTTGACAAGTCCAAAGACATTTGGGCAAACCAACCTCCTTAGACCCTGAGTTGGGCACTGTTCACCTCCTTTGAACAAACGGAATTCCAGGATATATTTGGATGTTTGCTTGTAGCTCTGTTTTGCGTTGGTATTAAGGTTAAGTTTCAGCCTCACAAAAAGAGAGGAGAGAGTATTTTTCCAGCAAAAAAAGGGAGAGAGATGCTGTTAGTTACTTGTCTGATCTGGCATTTTTTTAGTACCTGTCATTTTACCTAAAATTGTTTACTATACAGAAGGGCAGTTCATTCATGTCATCATATGGATACCACAGATGAAGAGATGAAATGCTTGTGGACTCTAAATAGTAAATCCTAAACACAAAACGAACACTCTAAATTTTGTCATTGTTACCTCATTTTGATACCCCAATATTGTGATATGTGTGCTCTTAGAGAGGTATAGTTGTCTTGAAATCTTGTAGCCCGAAAGAAAGAGTAATTTTGCTCCTAATAAAACTTTAAATGGGAGAACAGATCAATTATTTTTCTTAATTGCCTGCAAAAGGTTAGCCTGACAGAATATCTTGCTCTCAATGACACGTTGGCACCAAAGGCTGTTAGTTCGCTGATGAACGTATTTTTCCATTTTAGAAGTGGATTGTTGTTTGACCTCTGGTTCTAACATTTTTTCTTTCCCTTTGCAGATCTTTTTACAAGGGGAATAGATATCCAAGCTGTCAATGTTGTAATCAACTTTGATTTCCCGAAGAATGCAGAGACATATCTTCACAGGGTATGCATTGAAAACATTGAGATTTGAGTTTGATGTTCACATTGTAATTCTTTATTCCAATGATGCATTTCAGTATCGGAGAAATAATACTCTACTGTAGACATTTGATTGGAAATAGTATAGAGAAAATACATGTCATCTGGTACAACTGTATTAATATTATCCTTGTTATCATCTTTTCTGCTTTTCCTTAGCCATAATGAATGAGCAAATTAGCATGGTACCGTATGTTGATTACTTGATTCGCTTCTTTGTCTTGACGGTTTATTCTCTTACAGGTTGGTAGATCTGGGAGGTTTGGCCACCTTGGTCTGGCTGTGAATTTGATCACCTATGAGGATCGCTTTAACTTGTATGCATTCTGATGACTGTTGCAGATGTTGTCTTTTCTCTCTTTTTTCCTGCTATAACATAATTCTTTTTCCTGTTGGTTACAGGTATCGGATTGAGCAAGAACTTGGAACAGAGATAAAACCAATACCTCCTCAGATAGACCGGGCTATATACTGCCAGTAGTGATATGAGAGAGTGATCTTGTAGCCACTCTCTTGAAGGAATAAGACAACTTGTGTAAATACCGGCTCACCAGGTATGAACGCTACATTTTTAGTCTTATAAGAAAAATTGGAGCTAGTTACAGTTGATGGCGGTGTTAGTTTTCATCCAACCTTGGACTTCTCCAAACTTTTCACAACCTTGGCATTTCAATGCTCAAAGATTTTATTTGTTGGACAGTAGCAGTTTGTATGATTTGGTGGTGTCATGAATTTTCACCTACCCCAAATTTTATATAACAGATTAAGCCTAGCATTGGCCAACAGGAAAAAAATGCCTTCAGTGTCGTGCAAAGTTTTTCCAAAGCTGTATCTATCTGGATGTCTGGTTGACTCAGTTTCTATTCATGCTGCAGGCTTCATTCTGTTATATCATGTGGTGTGTTTTTAACCCATAGTTGTGAGGGGCACTCAGTAACTAAGTGACATGTAGCCAAGATCATCAAAATTCGCACTCGGTGATGCGTATGGTCCATCCAGTTAAAGCGGTCTGCCCCCAGGCTGTTTCCCCCCAAGCTTGCCAGATATGTGTTCGACAACTGGCATTTACAACAGGACATTTTAACCCTGATACCTTCTGCATTGTGAGCTTGGTGCAAACAAACGGATCTTTCACCTGTGGGCTGTGCAGTGCCCCTTGGCCATGTCATTTGTGTCAAGCTCTGTATCCAGGGTGCTCGATTAGACTTACATCTTTAGTATTTTGTATTTGAATCATCATTTCCGTTCCGATGCTGATATCGCATTCCGTTGTTGTCTAGTTTGGGCCTGCTAGAGCTTGTTTACCCAGATCAGAATTTCGTTTCCCTTCTTTCATATGTATCATCTTTTGCTGTTGTGATTCTAGTCGAAACCTGATTCTCTACTTTCCTCTTTTGGGATGAAAAGGTCGCACCAGACAAGTACTATTCATGTCTTGCATTTGATTTGAACAGGTACTTATTATGTCTTCTCCTCTTGATGATACGCACTAATAATAGATGTTTGGATTTCTGCATCTAAGGCCTTGTTTGGATGCTGTAGTATTAAAAAACCATAGTATCTAGAAATTATAGTTTCAGAACCATTGATGTGCAAAACCATGGTTTAGAAAAAAAAATGTCTTGAGTGGAGTTTTTAAAACTCTAAAAAGATCGTAGTTTCAGCAATACTATGGTACTGAAACCATAAAGTTTATTGCACCTAAATACTTCATGGCATTCTAAAACTAAAGTATTTCACAGAACCATGGTATTTTTCTAAAACTCCAAAAAATACTTTGTATCCAAACAGGAACGAGGGTAGCACTGTTGCTGCCTGGAATACGATTTCCAGTTTAATTTCCCATACAAACAGAATGAATTATTTTATTTTTTGTGAAATACCTACATGTTTCTTTGTACAGCTCCTTGGGCTTTGACCCCATACAAACAGAAGGAATTATTTTAGTTTTTGTGAAATACCTACATGTTTCTTTGTACAGCTCCTTGGGCTTTGACAAAGATTTAAATAAAGCCAGACCAAAACAACTAGCAGCCCGTTCGTTTGGCCGTGGCTTATCGTAAACGATCGTAAATTTTCAGTTGGAACATTATTTTTCTCTCACACAAAGCCAGTAGTACTTCTTCACGAACCAGCAACGATACGAACCAGTCAACCGAACAGGCTGTAGGAACATACACATTCATTTGGCTCTGGTTGATCCGGCTCTCTTGTTCACGGAAATAACTGTTTCTTTAACTTAGTACTAGTAGCATATTACTGATTTATTGTAAGACAGATAAAATTCCCATTTAAGAAGAATTAGTCCAACCTTCCAAGAGCGACAAAGCCTGATCCTAGTAACAATTTGGAAGAAGAGGACGTGCGACTCCTGACTTCCTGAGCACAGAGCACGCACTGCGGAGGGCATGCGGCATGCCACGAAGCGAAGAGATCAAACATGATCCTGTTCCATCAGCTTCTCATAACTTTTGCCATGCGTTTGCGTTGCCGTAAGCCAAGCACACGCGCCGGCGCCAGCCAGCACACCTCTCATGGGTGGATGACGAAACGGGGCGGCAGTTGCCAGTTGGCAGCAGTCAGCAGACAAGACAAAAGACGAAACGCCCGTAGCACTCGGCATGTCAGGCTGGCTTTGACAACACCGACCCGGTCAAGCGGCCACGACTCCCTGTCCCGTTTAACCAGGACGCCTGCCGTGCGGCTTCTACCATCGTTTAACCAGGACATCTCCTTGCCCCTGCTTCTGCTGCTGCTGCCACCACCGCCACGCCACGGGGCCACGGCACGTCACCTGCCGCGGCGGCCGTGCCAGCCCAGCAGCAGTAAAACGCCCAGGCCAGTCAGCTCTCACCCCCTCGCCCGGCCGCCCGGCCCCCGCCGCCCCGCCCCGCCAGCTGCATTTATTTCGTCCGCCCCCGCTGCGACGCCCTGCCGGGCTGCCCTTTCGCCGGCCCACTCCGCTTCCGCCACCGCCTGGCGCCCGGCCGCGCCAAAGTCCGAGCCGCACCCGTGTGGCAGTGGCAGTGGCAGTGGCAGAGGGCAAGAGCTCATTTATGGTGGCAACCTCCGCTTCACGTCTCGGTCCCATCGGCGGGCCGGGCGGATCGGCCGGCCTTCCTCTTCCTCCCCCAACTATTAAAATTTAGCTGCAGTGCACAGTGCAGTCCCGCCCATCTCTGACGTCTGACCCTGTGCGTTGCGTTGCTGCTGTGCAGCTCCTGTACCAGCGCATCTGCTGTGGCCTGTGGATCAATCTATTTACTCCTACGAAACAAATAGCCGGCCGGTGATCCTTTTTTTCTGGTCCTTCTTTTTTCCCGTCATCCGTAGCTGTACACCGACTTCTACAGCCCGGAGCCTCGTCGGACAGATGACATTGTTTGACTGGTATTAAAGCCGACCAAAACTGTTTTATTGTGAGAGAACTGATAAGCCGGCCGATAAGTTCAGATCCGTTTCGAAACCGAATTGCCCCCAGTGAAGTTCCTACATTTCCAAACGGTAACCGTCACTACTCACGGGTACTATTAGTACTTCCGTCCAAAAAATGCAATGGTTAAGCTTTTTTGAATTTTTTTAAATAACACCAATATTAAATATGTATATTATAGAAATCAGAATTACTCGTATGCATGCTCCTGCTAATTTGCATTCTCGTTAGTCGATGTGCTTGGGCGTCCGATCAGAAATTAATGGGTTCATCTTCCTTCTTCAGACGACACTGTTTATCTTCCTCCTTTAGGGGACCCTATTCATCTTCCTCCTGAGTCATGGGCGGACCTGGTGTTGTGCCCGGGTATTCCCGGGCATACCCAACATTTTGCTCCAAAAATTAGTAGATATAAGTATACACATATGTATGATATAGTTAAGCTTTAATATTGTAGTTCTCTTCATTTTATTTATCAAAAACAGCCAGATTGATTCTAGTCCATTCTCCACCCTCGGTCTAGCAACTGGCGAGGCAGAGCGTAACAGCCATGAGCCCAATGGATGCTACCACGAGATGAAATCCTAGCGCCTGCCAAGCAAAGATGACGACCACCCCCATGACTACCTTAAAACCCCAGCGCGGTGTTGCCCTAAGACGCACAGTGTTGCCGTGGATGTACCACTATTGCGGCTCGAGCACTCGGCAAGCAGGTAGGCATAGTTCAACCGTGGGTCGCCTCACACCCCGCTAGATACCAGCGGGTAGGAGGGCACGCTGGTCACCAGCACAGGCGCACACCACTGGAGGCGTTTGGAAGTGCAGACAGATCTTGATTCGGTATCTTTGTTAACCAAATTCTAAGGCAACAACTCAAGTTCTTCTTTGATCTTGGCTCAATTTGTAATATATTTTCTTTAGCTTGGGGCTTGGGCATACCCAAGTTTGAAATCTTGGGTCCGCCACTGTCCTGAGTTCCAATGGCTATGGGCTTAGAAAGGAAGGGCTTAGGGAGGCAGGTAGGCACGGTAGTGGTGGTGGGTTATTGGCCGCCGGCGAGCGAGCGGGGCTAGACAACTGGATAGCAAGAGTCGTGGCAGGGGCGACAGCACGGTGAGCTTCATCGCATCGCTGGCTCTGAGTTTAGCGCAACGGGGAGCAGCGGAGACGGATCCGTCGGCGGGGACGCCGCCAAGGACTGGAGGAGGCTGGCGGTAGGTGGGGGCAAGGGCGCGGTGAGCTTTAGCTCCGCCTCTGAGTTTAGCGCGGCGAGGGGCAGTGGAGGCGGACCTATCAGCAAGGACGCTGCCGAGGACAAGAGGAGGCCGGTGATAAGCGGGGTAGCGTGGGAGAGGAGGAGGCTGGCGGTAGACGGGGGAGCCTGGGAGAGATGGAGGATGGCGGTAGGTGGCTCAAGGTTGAAGATGACTAATGCTTAATCAAGTGTCAGGCACATGGCAAATCTATAATTATCAAATTATAACGGTTTAACTATAGTGGCCAACCGGGCCGCACAGTACGGGCACGAGCACGATCAGGCACGACACGAACAGGCATGACACTATGCGCCAGGACAGCTTAGTTGTGGCATGCCTGATAGTACCACCGTGTCGCCATCTCGGCCCAGGCACGGCACTACGGCCTCTTAGCCGTGCCATGTCGTGCCGACGTCGTCACCTAGGCCGCGCTGCAGATCTCATCAACCGAGGAGCAGAGGTGGTCGAGGTGGAGGAAGGGGATGATGGAGGGGGCAGCACGGAATAGCTAAAAGGTCCTAATATGGCTAGAGGGGGTGAATAGCCTATTTAAAAATCTACAAATCAACTAGAGCAATTTGATTAGTATGACAAATAGCGAAATGCAAACTTGCTCTAGCTCAAGGGTTGCAAGCCACCTATCCAATAATTTTAGTTGTAGTGATAACTAGACACACAATTTGCTATGATACTACTCACTAAGAGCTCTCAATCTTTCTACTCTAAAGAGCTTCACTAAGCAAACTTAAATATGAAAGCAAGCTCTCAATTCTAATTACACTAAAGAGCTTGCTACAACTAGTTTGCAAGAATGTAAGAGAGTGAGTAGGGTGATTATACCGACGTGTAGAGGGATAAACCAATCACCGGGATAATACCAAATGGGCAAGAGACAACCGATTTTCTCTCGAGGTTCATGTGCTTGCCAACACGCTACGTCCCCGTTGTGTCGACCAACACTTGGTGGTTCAGCGGCTAAGAGGTGTTTCACAAACCTCGTCCACACGATAGGACACAACAAGAACCTACCCACAAGTGAGGTAACTCAATGACACAAGCAATTTACTAGAGTTACCTTTTGACGCTCCGCCGGAGAAGGTACAACTCCCCTCACAATCATCGGAGATGGGCACGAACAATCACCAACTCGTGCCGATCCTCCACCGCTGCACCAAGCCATCTAGGTGGTGGCAACCACCAAGAGTAACAAGCGAAATCCGCAGCGCAACATGAATACCAAGTGCCTCTAGATGCAATCACTCAAGCAATGCACTTGGATTCTCTCCCAATCTCACAAAGATGATGAATCAATGATGGAGATGAGTGGGAGGGCTTTGGCTAAGCTCATAAGATTACTATGTCAATGAAAATGTGTAAGAGAGTGAGCTTGAGCCGGCCATGGGGCTTAAATAGAAGCCCCCCACAAAATAGAGCCGTTGGCTCAAATATTTTGCTGACTGCGCATGCTCCGGTCAGAGTGCACCGGACACAGCACCGGACGCTCCGGTCGTGAATACCGGACGTGTCCGGTCAGCCTACCGGACGTGTCCGGTAGCTCCTAGACTGCCACGTGTCCAGTTCAAACCAGCCTAGCCGTTGCTGCCCATTCGCCGATGACCAGACGCTCAAACACAATTGACCGGACGCTAAGCCGCCGAGTCCGGTCAAGTCCAGAAAGTCACCAAGGCTGACCGGACGTGTTTGGAAGAAACTGACCGAACGCTGAGCCTCAGCGTCCGATCAAGTACAGTAAGCACCCACCAACGACCGAACGCGTCCGGTCATACCGAACCAGACGCTGTCAGCGTCCGATCGACTGCTCTGCCGAACACTACCTTTTTTTGATTCACACCGAACGCGTCCGGTCGCTGAGTACGTCGCCAAATACCGGACGTGTCCGGTCACCATACCGGACGCGTCCGGTAGCTCTGTAATCAGCGCGACTAACTCATTTTTAACTCTATCTTCTTCACCCTTACTTAAATGTGCTAACCACCAAGTGTATCACCATGTGCACATGTGTTAGCAAATTTTCACAAACATTTTCAAGGGTGTTAGTACTCCACTAGATCCTAAATGCACATGCAATGAATTAGAGCATCTAGTGGCACTTTGATAACCGCATTTCGATATGAGTTTCACTCCTCTTAATAGTATGGCTATCTATCCTAAATGTGATCACACTCGCTAAGTGTCTTGATCACTGAAATAAAATGGCTCCTACAATTTTACCTTTGTCTTGAGCCTTTTGTTCTTCTTTTTCTTCTTTTCCAAGTTTAAGCATTTGACCATCACCATTGTCATGATCTTCGCCATTGCTTCATCACTTGGAGTAGTGCTACCTATCTCATAATCACTTTGATAAACTATGTTAGCACTTAGGGTTTCATTAATTAACCAAAACCAAACTAGAGCTTTCAATCTCTTCCTTTTTGGTAATTGATGACAACCCTTTCACAAAGATATGAATTGAGATTTAATTGAATTTACGTTGCTTGCCCAAGCATATCTACCATGTGTAAAAGAGTATGGACAAGTTTCATGAACTCCAAATGGTAGTAATTGCTCCCCCTACATATGTGCCGAGAGTTTGGATTGTAGCTTACACATATGCTTAGATAGGAAATATAGGAGTTAATTTCTACCAAATGATGCTAAGGTATAAGAGATGGACCTTTGAACCGTGATACCAAACGGAGTGCACCAATATATTAGCACCATTAGTAACTAGATATGCACAAAAACTAGAATACCCTATGAGATCAACATTAAAAGTAAGGGTCTAGTATAATGTGAGCATGAGTCTAGTTACTTAGCCTATGCATGCTAGTTTTTCATTTTATCACTCAAACCTATAGCTAGCATACACCATACAAGCATAGATATTGAAATTTAAAACTTGTGCTATGCAAACAAACATATGAAATGCACATTAAAATGCAACATACAAGTTTATAAGCTTGCTCCCCCTACTTGTGTGCTCAAAATTTTAATTGATCCCTTTCCTTTATCATATCTTTATGTCTCTCCCCCTTTGTCAACAATTAGCACAAAAGGTAAGCTCAAATTATAGATATGTTGGGGTGAAACCATGTGAGATAAGGATCAATTTCTTAATTTGGTTCAATCTAGATTACTTGCAAAAGATATTTAACTCAGTTTGATCCAAGGACAAGTTTCTTCACACCTTCAAATAAGGGTTATCTTGTACCATGTTGAGTTAAACACTTATAGCTCATTTTCTAAATCAAACACTAGGTTTACAAGCCCACAAACATGTCATATGCTACCACTAGATCATTTCAAACATATAAGCATCAAATTTATTTGATTTTCATGAATGAGCCTATTCAAATGTGAAATATGTCTAGATGCACTAATCATGTCCTTAGCAAGGATGTATGCCATGCCAATCAATTTTTACCTTGGATTGCTCGAAGGAGAGGCATGCCATATAAGTGGAGGTGCATCAACACATATTGGAGAAGTCAAGTATGTTCAATTCATTCCTTAGCTTACAAAACCTCTTCTCATCAAGTGGCTTGGTGAATATGTCGGCAAGTTGATCTTCGGTGCCCACACTCTCTATGCAAATGTCCCCTTTTTATTGGTGATCTCTTATGAAGTGATGACGGATATCTATATGCTTTGTTCTTGAGTGTTGAACCGGGTTGTTGGTGAGCTTTATGGCACTTTCATTATCACATAACAATGGCACTTGCTTGAACTTGATTCTAAAGTCACTCAAGGTAGCCTTCATCCAAAGTAATTGAGCACAACAACTACCGGTCAA